>NW_020450705.1:277629-303148 GCF_003343035.1 Apteryx rowi | reverse complement strand
CGGGCTGCGCTGGGGAGACAAGGGCGGCGGCCGGGCCCCACCGGGGATGGACGAAGGAGCAGGGGGAGAGGGAGACGGAGGCCCCACGGGGACGGGACGGGACGGGACGGGACGGGGAGCCGGGCCCCGCCAGGGACGGGACCGGGGGGCCGGACAGGAGGGGGGGACGAGGGCCCCGCCGGGGACGGGACGGGACGGGCCCGGGACGGACGGGCCCCGCCGGGGACGGGATGGGACAGGAGGGAGGAGCCGGGCCCCGCCAGGGACGGGACGGGGGGGACGGGACGGGGGGAGCCAGGCTCCGCCGGGGACGGGACAGGGGGGACGGGACGGGGGGAGCCAGGCTCTGCCGGGGACGGAACGGGACGGGACAGGACGGGCCCCGCGGCTCGGGGTGGGCTGGGCCTGCAGCACGCGGACGGTAACGGAGAGGCAGAGAGCGGTTTCTGGGTGAGGAAGCCGTTATTGAGGAGGCGGAGCGCAAGGAGCCGCGGCAGCCCGCGGGGATCCGGGTGTCCGGGTCCGGGCTGCCCCCGGCGCCGCCCCGCAGCACCGCCCGGCCCTGCCGCCGCCGCCCTGCAGCACCCACGGTCACTTCTTCTGAAGAAATCGCATTTTGCTTCCTACAGAGAAAACACACTGTTAGCACACGGAGACGCTCCAGGAGCGATCGGGCTAACAACTTTCGCAAGGAAGAAATTCATGTTTGGCCGCCCTTGCCGGTAGGAAGACGTCTGCCCCCTTGGCATGTTTGCAGCCAAGGCCAAAACTAAGAAACAATTATAGGCAGCTCTAGGATTAGACAACTTTCACAAACTTTACCTAAAGATGGAAAAGCTTAAAAATAATATAAATAATATTATAAAAATATTTATATTTATTATATATAGAATATAGTATATTATTATAATTATATAAAATTATAAAAATATAAATATTTTTAAAAAAGAAAAAATTTACATAGTGCTCAGTATAGGTAAAATAGGTCAAAGTGCATACGGCAAAGTGTGCGCTCTTTTGCATAAAATTATTTGTTCAGTAGCCATGTTTATAAAAAAAATATTCGGCAAAAAACAAAGCTGCCTCTTTACCAAGACTGCGAAGGATTTTGTTCATTCCACTTGGTTCAGTCTCTGGAATGCTCTCCAAATACTCCAAGGCACGGACCTCAAAAAGACCTGAAGAAGAAAAATATCACTCAGCCATTCCCATTTCTTAGTATGTGGCATCTCAAATCATTAACAAGGTTATGAAAAGAAGATCGTGCCTGTAATATCAGCTGCAGGATCAAGCCTAGAGAGGAGACAGATACACAAAAATTCTTTGCTTAACAAGACGCATTCTGCTGTGTCATTAGAAGGTATGAAGCTATTGCCATTGCATTATGCCATATCTGCATTACATTTGCCAAGGTGCCAACAGGGTAACCTGTCAGGACAGAAGGCTCCTTAAGAGTCAAAGCGATGTGACGTTATACTTTGAAAGTCACTTTGTAAAACGAGAAATTAATATTAAACCTCACCTTTGACCATGCTCTTACTCAGCTCTCGATCTTGTATGAATCCTGCAAACATCTGTGTTTCCATGAACAAGTGCAGGAAATGACGCACATTACGTGACATATGAGATTTTCGGAACAATTCCCGCTGAAACACCCTCTCCCCTTTTTCTGTGACATTCATGTGTAGGGAGTAGTGTCCAACAATCTCCACAAAGAACCGAACAAAAGCTTCAGAGACCAGGGAGTTAAGAGGCATATCACCTGTGAAAAGTACAACAGAGTAGTCATTTCCCACTACATTCATCATTTTGGACAGTCCTCTTCTGAGGAAGAGTCATATAGTCTATCGTAGACATGTAGTCTATGTATAGACTTTTCTGTACAAGTACCTTGGGTGCTACCCTGCTCCTGAGATAAGATTTCACTTCGTTCCTCCAAGATTTGTACAAGTGCAGCCTGGAGCTTATGAGGCAGGATCTCATCCTCATCTGATACCTAAAGAAAGAAATGGCCAGGAAGGCATTTTTGTGTTTTATCTGTCATCAACAGAAACTTCTCACTGTGAACAGATGAGAAAAGCTTGTGGCACACCTGAAACAATCAGAGGGAAGTTACTTTACAATATGGGGTATGTTGGTGAAGACAATGCATTTGTCTTGTAGCCACAGCAATGAAAAACATTTCCTCCGCACCTTCCAGCTAAGTAGTAGTAGTCACATGCACAAATGACCAACACAGAACAATGTATTCTACATCCACTACACAGACTCAGGCTTAATATACCAGTGATAAAACACACTAGAACAAAAGTCTGCTCAGAAAAGATGGCAAGTCACAACATTCTGGTGAAAAAGCGATCCGTTAATACCTTTCTCCAGTTGCAGGCTGCAACACAAAATAGAACAATAAGAGAAGGGAAAGGAGATGCAAATACCCTCCTGAACTACTAATGCTCCAGGATGTTTATGTAGAGGGCACTTTCTTTACATTAGGGAAAGTCTGGGGCCAGCAGAGAATTGCAAGAGAACTGTGATAACTTGTCTTCTAGATTATCATTCCTGAAAACAAAAACAAACAAAAAAACCCCCACCTAGATGAGAGAGGAGAAAACGCTGTAGAGAACAAGCGCACAGAAACAGAAAGACAGCCAGAAAGCGGCAAAGAATCCTAGTGGTCCACTTAACAAACCAACTAAGTATCTAAGTCCAGCCCAGGTAAACAGCACCTTCAGCTTCATAGGGCTCTGTACTTCATGCAACCTCAGCCTTGCAAAAAGGATCCTTGCAAGCCTGTTCCCTTTCCTTCTCTGTGGATCTAAAAGGAATGCAGGATATTACCTGCCCCCCACAGTCTACATATGAATACTAGCTTTTGCTGATTTCTTGCTTACAATTCCATTCGTCAATGCCCTTTTGCAGCGCATAGCCATGAGTGGCCAACACTGTTACTTCACTCACCTCTTGCAAAAAACGGTCAGCGCAGAGATCAACAATCAGAACCTGGGGAAAGATGTACAAAACACATTAACTCTTACATTCAAGTATGCTGCTGTACAGAAAAAAAAAACACCTAAAACACCTTTTTTTTAATGTTCCCAGTGGCACAGGATTTCACACACAAACCACAGGTTTTGCATAACTGCATCTTGTCTCTAAGAACAGTCTATTATTTATCTTAGATAACAATGGAACGGCCTGAGGTATCTGGCAAGTCATTGACGGTCTCAGAAAAGTTTAAGACTTCATATTAAGAGAGTATCCACAGTTTCTTCCAGAGAAGTTAGCTTCCTACCACTGGAATTGTTCTTCCCATTTTTTTTCCCCAAATCTCACCTCTTCTATGGGCAGGTCCTGGAGCTGCGGTAACGAGCAGGAGAGAATGCCAATTAAGAACGGGGTCGGAGAGCAGGCAATATCAATCATGGAAGTTGGTAGGACTGGTATGTAGGTGTGTTGCCAAGTGAAGGGATAAAGTGTTGCCACTGCAGCATGGCCACATTTAGACAGAGTGCTAAAAAGGTAAGAGAAGCACAGAATGGATTGTCAATTGTACAGACATAGTTTAGAAAGGTTCATGAAAACTGTAATTTACATACAGTACATTGTTTATGCAACAGCAGAAGCCCCATGCATCTACTTTTGAAGTCATGGGGAACCAGGAATAGCACCAACCCACACTAAAGAGATAAGTAAGTAAGGTAACGTGCCCTTATCTCCTCTTGGGTAAATAGCATACTCCAAATTCACAGCATGCACATACTATATGGAGAATCTGCAAAAAGCTCTTAAATGTAACTATTTACAAAAAGTTAGACAAGCTTGCACATCAAACAGGCCCAAACACAAAACAAAACCCAACATTCCTCAGAAAGAACAAGTCACTCAGACTCATTTTTCACCTTAAATTGTCAGCAACCAAGATCACCCTCCTTTCCAGCAGGAGAGAGGCAAAGACCCGAATCATGTGAGAGACACTTAAACACTTAAACAGGCATTCGAAGTCAACATGTTCAAGTCGAGAATCCAACGGACGGCAGAGTTCCATAACCTGGGAGAAAAGCAGAGATGCAGGGCTTTGGATGAGAGCGCCACAGCATGGAGGAGAGCTGGATGAGGGGGGATCTGTCTGGAAAGCAAACTGATGGATCCTCACAGGTAGGAACCAAGCAGCTTAGACAGTTCAGAGCATCACAAACGACTCAACCAGCTCTTCTCTAAAAAGGCAGGGAATCACTTTTATCGCAGTATGCTTCTGCAGGAGGCAGGTTTCTCTGACAGCCTGCGTTGAAAGTTTAGGAAATAATCTTCACATTAATTACTTACAGCCAGCACCACTGTACAGTACAGTTTGCAAAGTGCCGCTACATCCCAGAGACACCAACCAACAGAGAAAAGCTAGTCCTGATTTCAGTTACCTCATTTCCTGCTCCTGGCAGGAAACTCTTCACAGTAATAGTACATCCAGGAGCAGGGAAAGGTGCCTCCATGACACTACGCATAAATGGGTGCACTAGGGCTGGGGACATCTCTCGTCTCTTCTCCACTTCATCTAAAATCTGCAAGAAAATAAATCAGACAATGGTTCAGTGCCTGCTGGTGAGCCATACAAAATATGATTCTATGTTACATTATCCCATTCTGCAGCTACACATGAAGGGTGCAACATGGACTCACAGCCCTCTTCCCCCTTGCTTGGGACCACTGTGTAAGCTCCTCTCAAAGATCTGAATAAGCAACATGGGAATAGGTACCTATGACTACAACTTTCCATTTCTCAAATCCAGTCCCCTGCTACTGCAAGGAAATGTGTTATATGTGTTAATCAAATTCTCACAACTAGTTAAAGGAGTAACTTCTTATGTCTCGCCCTTTGGCAAGACCCCATCCTCCTCCCCAGGAAGCCTTTCTGAAATGCTGTTCTAGAAACTCAGTGCTCCAACAGTTAGAAACCAGCTTTCATCATAAGCTTGTCCTCTGTATTCTTCTGCAATAGCTGCCCTTTACCTGTAATAGCCTTTCCCAGCATTTACTTCCTTACCTACTCTCCCCATGATGGCAGGAGAAATAAATAGCTCTTTTTTCTCCTCTTAGACTGGTTTTCCATTTCCTGGAGTCATGGAAGAAGAGGATTAAGGGTCTCCACACCAGTAATACTGCATATTAAAAGCCACTTCCTGAAAGCAACTTCCTGGAGGAATAATCTTCTGTATACTGGCTGACAAGTCTCAGCACTAGTATCATTTCTTTTGCCCACTCAAAGCAAAAGTAGCAAGGAAGCACCCTGCTGGGATGGATGTTATAATTACTAAGCAATTTTAGGCTGGACAGCAGCATCCAGTTACTTCCTGGAGCTTGCAGGTTGTTGGAGACCCATGTCTGATAGGAAATAACAGGCTCTCCCCACCTCACCTTAGAGAAGAGGTTGAAGCAGCCCAGACGGCTAACAATGCAGTATACCTCCGGAAGGCGCTTTCCTTTCCCTTCTGGCTGAAAGGCAACAGAACATTTACACTGAGAACAGGGGTGCAATAAAGAACCTAGCACCTACGATGTAGCTGATTTACAGAATTCCTTCTGCTGTAGTTCCCTCTATACCTCTGACTTAAGAGATTCCTGAGGAATGACCAATCCCAGGATCTGCCTTTCATACCCAGAACCCACTTCACTGTATCGCTGGGTATCATCACGCTCCTGCCCTTATGCATTTAAGAGGCTGGTAATATCAGCAGTAGCACAGGAACTACAAAACTCACATGGGAAATCACTGCCCATTCCCATCCTCACTTGACTGTGAAAGCTTCTCTTTATCAATGTATTCTTTGCTCTCCATCCAACACAGGGGCTTACCAGGAGCTTCTTGCAGTACCCAAACCAGCGGCTGCCATCCTCACCCGTCAACACAAAAGAAAATGTTTCACTGGGGACCAAAGAACAGTCAGGGTCAAATTTACCATGCAGTTTAGAGGAAGACAAGAGACTGACAGACAAAGCAAGACCCATGCACCACACAAACTACAAGCCATTCTCTTTCTGGTCACAGCAGAGACCCCTGCTATGGGTAACCAGGTTCTTCAGCCTCCGTTCTGTGGAAGAACACCTGCAGACCACCGACTCTCATCCACCTATAGCTCTCCTCTTTCCCAACTGCTTCTGCATTCTTCCAAGCAGCAGCATAAGTACTTGCCACTCCCAGGAGCTGGCCTTGAACAGAAGTTACAGACTTCCTATTCCAAATAGGGAAGACGCTGCTTGGGCAGAAGCAGCACTTCTGCCTCCACCTCCATATCTCATCTTCCCCTATCATAGTAGTTTGGGGCTCAGTGTTTCCCATTTTTCTCTGCATTGGCTGCAGTTCCTTTGGTCCAGGGAACTGGCACCTAACCTAAGCCCTCAGCATTGCCCTCAGAGGCACATCAGGCATCAATACTCAAAAATAAGTCTTTACCTTTTAAGGTCCGATGTAGGAAACCAGTCTTTGGGATCTGGAAAGCAGAATTTGGGAATGACCTTTAGCCTCTCTTCAGTATCCTTTGACTGTCTCAAGGGATGTTCAGGCTGGAGGGGTAACACACGCATTTAAAGTCATGGAAGCATGGTGCATGGCTGCAGC
Organism: Apteryx rowi; assembly: GCF_003343035.1. Taxonomy (NCBI): domain Eukaryota; kingdom Metazoa; phylum Chordata; class Aves; order Apterygiformes; family Apterygidae; genus Apteryx; species Apteryx rowi. Next base: position 296,538 of record NW_020450705.1, on the reverse strand, counting down.
ATTTTAAACAATAAGAGAGAGTATCTTTCTGACTCTTCCAAATGCTGACCATCAGATAGCTAGTGCACAAGTACATGAGAACAGATTCTGGATATAACAGATTCCCAATTCCCTCTTTCATCATTCCTGCTGACTGGACTTTTGTAAAATTACTCAGCTGGTCTTGGTAAGTGTTGAGCAAGATTTAGTGGCATAGCCAAGTTTATAGTGAGTGAAACTAGAATTGAGCCCCCAGATGACAGTTGTGTGATTAGGCAGCCTGCCTCATTTCTGTTCCCAGGAGAGCTGAAGATGCTAAGAGAAACAGGAATGTCCTTGGCTTCTGAGGTGCAAATCATTCCCAACTCAGCTGTGAAAAGAGCATAGCTATTCTATGTCCCAGTTACCTGGTGCAGGCTCAAGTCAAATCCCTCAAAGAAGACAGGACAAATTTCCATGCTTAAAACCACCCAGAAGGGGCAAAAAGAAGATTTTCAAATAAGAGAGATCACACTTCAGTTGGAAATGCCCCTGAGAAGAGGAAGTTTGTTCCATAAAGCTGATTTTAGAAGCTGAGCTCTCATTCAGCCTATCCAGCTTACTCCACTGTCCCAAGCTGAGGCAGCATCAAGGCATAGTTAGGAAGACAGTACAGCACTTTCACAGAATAACAGTTGTACAAAAGCCTTGCTGGTCTTAGGCACGCAGCCCAAAGAAGAAGGTGACAAGCAGATTACTTGAAAGCAATGCTATTTTTAGAAGAGAGACAAATCTGTAATCAAAACACCTCCATAATCATTGCTCCATAATTAGTGGGCAATGGTTCCTGCAAGTCCCCCATCAAAATACTGTAACTTGAGCAGAGGATAAATAAATACCAATAAAATCATTTGTTTTGTCAGTGCATTTGTAAAAGCAAGCAAACAGCCACATGGTACAATTGAGTCTGATCGCCTGCTGGGGCAGCAGGAAAGAACAACACACTGCCCTTCCCCAAGGCGACAGTTAGATTGTGGCGCTGTACCAGGGAAAAGCTAAGTCTGGTAGCACTCCTTTCTGCCTTCTAACACCCTAAAGTTTGCACTTTTAGCAGCTATCATTTATGCATCTTCAATTTTACCCACTAAATTAAGACTATGCACTCTTTCTGGCTGTGGTCCCTTATTAATTTTGTGAAGCAAAATGTTTAGACATTTAAGATGTTAAAGGTATTTGCACACAAATCCCTTATGCTACTGGACACCAGGTGTCCTGCTGGAGTCCCACATAACTTCCCCTAATGAATTTAACATCTCCTTCCCTATTTGGATGTCGTGCAGATTCCTTAACAATCTCTGGCTTATTCCTGATAGCACAGCTAGAAGAATTATTGGTTTTATTCTGTTCTTAGTGGACGGCCCCAGGCACAAGCCTAGATGGTGACAAATGAATATTCAGTCTGGGACCACGGAAGCAAGTACCAAGGCTCCATCCTCTTGGTTTCACACTAAGTCATAACTCAGTTACATGCACTCATCTTGTCATCCGTTTGGGCTGAACAGACAGAGAGAAAGTTTATTTCAAATGGTTTGCTTTGGTTCACAGTACTTCAACTTCCACAGTCAAGCTCAGCTTTTGGGGGGCTGGTATATGTGGCTTTGCCTTTTTTTTTTGTTTTTTTTTTGCCAAAAAGTATAAGTAAGCATAAAAGTCCTGGGGTTCTAGTTCCTGTATTGCATCAGCCAAACTGCCTCAGTCCTTGCTATAAATCAAACTGCCTTGATGAGATCAGACCAGCTTTGGGAACAAACTTTCACTGCACTCCCTTTCCTCTCCTGCAGGCTGCCTCAGCAGCGTACCACAATACAGGATGGCTTTGCAATATTTCCAGACAATTAGAATAGGAGTTTTCCTAGTTCCCACAAAAGACTATAAACTCTTCATTACACCCAATGAGCATTAAGCACAAGTGCACTGGCTAACCAGAACAGATTCATTTTCATTAACAGGGTCAGAGGTGATTATTTTCAGTTTAAAAGGCATTGGCAGTCCTCCAACTCTCATGGGCTTTATCATCTCTCAGCTCTGAGCTCTTAAACTAGATTTGCCATATTCTCAAACTCCCAGGCGGTCCCACCCACTGTACCATAGTTAGTGGGACAACAGTCCCTAAAATCTCATCTTTATGTATTTCTCAGACATTCAAGAAGCAAGCTGGATCTTACTAGCTGTCAAAGCTAGTGAAGGAGATATAAGGCGCACCAAGACCCCACAGACAAGGAAACAAAATAGTCTGCCACAACACAAACCCAGCTGTATTCACACCAGAACAATATTTAGACTGAAAAAGAACATGGCAAATTATTGTTTATAGAGTGGACAAGGCCCATAACCCAGCTGTTGCCCAGTTATTTCTGAACAGCAGCTTTGCCTCTCCTAGTACCAGAAAAAGGAAGGGTTCAGTCAGTACTTCAGGTAACCAGATCAATTACACACTTGCATTTGATTGCTTTGCCAGCTGAATCATCACAGACAGGCACACCCGTGAGGAGAAAGGAAAGGCTGCAGCATTTTAGCAGCAGGGTCAGTCACTTCTGGAGATGCACTGTCTCTTCAAACCAGTTTTTGTATTTTCAATCCCTGTCCCTTAAGAAATCTACCTTCCATTTTTCAGAGACATCAGAATCAGGCACAGAAGCTTCTAACTGCTCTGTCTTTTGAGAGAAAAATGTTTCTTCTCTGAAAATTTGAGGTTAGAAATTCCTTTCCATTACAAATCCAATTTCCCTCCCTGTGAGAATAGTGTTTCTGGAGGCACCAAGTTGGTGGGACTTCCTAAACCTTACGATATTACAGGTATTTATACCAATGGGGAATCAAGACAGGCATTTAACAACTTGTCCAAGACTATGCATTAGATCAGTAACAGAGGAAAGTGCTTCAAATCCCAAACCCATATTCTACCTATGAGGCCAGTTTTATTAGTATAGAGCTCAGGAAGGGACAAACACACAGAAAAAATGAACGGTTATTGAGTGCGTTGTGCGGGGAGGTTTCCATGCAGCTCTTACCTTGCTGGGAAACTGCTGTATGATCTGTGGTGCATATGTCATCTCTGATGCCTTCTTGTGCAGTGACACCACCACAAATAGCTCAAATAGTTGCTGCTCCTGGAGCTCTATCAAATCCCTCTCCAATGTCTGGTAGTGCAGGTTCCTCTTGCAGCCTGAGTGCACCTGCAGCAGGCACCTGTGTCGACCTGAAGGAGGGGGCGAATCCAAAGCCAGCCTGTGACTACTATTGCCACACACCCACAGCTCACAGAAGAGGAATTGTCATTACCTTCAGAAGGGGGAAAAGAGATGGGTGCATTTGCCTAACCTCACAGCACTGTCTCATCCCATGGGAATGGGAGTCCTTGGTCAGCTCCTCAAGCACAGAGCTGTTCCAGGCACAGGAGCACTGGCCTTGCAGCAGCTCCGCAGCCCCTTTTGCCTGACAGCTAGCGTTCTGCTGCTCTCCTGACATTCTTTCCATGCACCTCCAAGCAACACTGTGGTAGCAACGAGGAAAGGCTAAGAGAAGAAGCCCAGCCTCATCAGTTCAGTGATGTTGCCAGGCTTCAGGCAGCTACACCATAACGCAGCATGGGCATTCAAGAGAGGCAGTTTCCTGGCCAGAAACCCTCCAGGCTGGGATGTCTTGGCAGGTAGTACACACTCACAAGCACAGGCAATGCTCTGACTTAAGAAATCCTTGTGGCCCAGGCACCATGACGCATTCTGGACACCGGAAACAACCGTTAAATCAGACAGTGACTCAATCACTGTACTTTTGAGTCTTCACCCTCTATTACTCTTCTTAACACAAAAAAGTTGAACTTCATCATCACCTCCAAGTTAAGGCCTTTTGCATGCTTATGTCTAAGTAAATGAAACATCTGGAACAATTCAACTGGTCCTGTTCACTGGATTCTCACTGTATGTAGTTATCCTGCTCACAGACATGCCAGAGTCATTCACCAGTGCTGCTGGCCAGCCATTACCTTTTCACTTTCAAATCTTACCAGCCTAGAAACTCAGACCTCTTGGGTCTTTCCCACACCAAGTGGTTGTCACAAGTCTGTAGTCTGGGCCCAATATCAAACTCGGGGCTAAGGAATCAGACAAATAACCAAGTGATTTCTCCCTAGAGGAAAGGGCATTTCAGAACATTACAAATATAAAACAGAGCCAAGGGAGGGAAGTAGGGGGTAAAAATGATATCAAGTGTTAGCAGCAAAGGTGATCCAGCGACAATTCACTGCAAGACATATTTTGGTAAGCGTGACTCTACTAATTCAAAAATGAATCTACTTTAGCCACTGGCAGATGAGTAGCATTAAACATGAAGGGCTCAGGATAAGTGGCAGAAACAGAGACCAATTTGTCACAGCAACAGCCCCCAGCCTTGGCACACCATCTCTCAGACGTTCCCTTTCTCTGTCACGGCAGAAGCCACAATTAGTCAACATGCTTATCCCATCAGAACCCTCGCCAAATATATAGCACTACAGGGACAGGACCAACCCCTGTGATTCACTCACTTTTTGGCTGATTTTCTGTATCGCTTTCATTCCCGCTGGTTTCACCTGAAACACACATAGTTTTCACTTATTAGCCATGCTGAAGGAAGATGGGCAACACCCCAAGTTGGGAAAGACAGAGAACTTCAGACTCATCAGGCCAACATCACGCAGGGCTGCTCATCTATCCTGCTCTAAGCATCAGCAAAGAGCAGCTATTACTGGCAAACGTGCTACAACAGTAAATTTCAAAAAGGAGTTGATATGAAGTCACTGTTTCCAGTGAGCCATCTTCTAGGTCAGCTGAACACAGGCCAAGAACAGAAACCAAGTGGTTATTTAATGCTGCTAGGAAAGTTAACAGCATTGCTGAATAGAATATAGCATAAATGAAGACCATACCAGTGCTAGAAAACCAGAACACAAGAATATCACTTTAGAGGCACAAAAGAGATGAGTGGAGCAGCCAGAGGTGGTTCTCATGCAAAGTGGTTTTGGTGTGGATTTTTTTTGTTTTGTTCTGGTTTATTTTTTGAAAAAGCACTTTTAACAACTACTCCATCTCTTCAGGATCAGACAACAGTGGGATCTTCCATTTTTAACAGTGTTAGACTTGGGTTAAGCAGGTGTTCCCAGTCCTAGCGGTGCTGAAAGCCCAACAATTTCAGTCAGAGTTTCATGCAGGACATAGGGTTCAGCACTGTTGAGTCAGCCCAGCATGAGCTGGTGGTACCTGGCCTGTTAACAATACCCCAGGACATGGGGAAATTGCACCATTCAACAAGTGTGTAACAAAGAGAATGGTGCAAGAGTCCTCTATACCTTTCATTGGAGGAGCTTCTTTCCCACTGGGACTGAGCAACTTCACCTTCTTCTTTCCACGCTTAGAATCAAAGATCTCCTGTATTTTTAGTACAAGCTGAAATCCAAAGCAGAAGCAGAGGTTAATATGGGGTCCAAAAGGGGCACAAGTGCCAACGGAAAAGCAGCCCAACAGCTATCATCCAGCACAACACTTTGGAAAGGCTGCTGAAGTCCTGCCAGGGACCCTGGCTCAAAGGCTCCTGGCTGGAGCGCTTTTAGTACAGCTCCCTGGATAGTGAATAAGCACAGAACTTCTGCTACAAGAGAAATAGCACAATTCAAAGCTGACACCAAACTGTATATACATTCTGGAAGTTCTCATGTTTCACTTACGAAACAGATAGAAGTGGCAAAATGTCTAGCATCAGATCTCAGTTTTCTATTACAGAGGCCAACTACAAAGGGACTTAAAGAGTATCTTATAAATCTTCCTCTGCAAAGGATTCTGAACTCCACATACCCACAAGCATCTCAATTCTTTCCAAGCCCAGAAAAAGCAGAGCTCTCTCAGTGTAGCCTAGTGTTTGTTTCTTCAAATTTGTTGCTGCAGATGGATGTCAGATAGCTAGGTAAAGTTCTCCAAAGCACCATGCTGGGCATAGAACAAGGCTACACTGAGCACAGTCCTTGACCCAAGGTAGTTTGCTAAAATGAATGGATCATACTTTCAGTTTGCACAGGTGAGGAATGCCAGTGGGACAGAGTAATGTGCCAACACTGCAGGAACACCGCAGACCTGGTCCACTGGAAGAAAAAGCTTGGGAAACAACATAGCCCGAAGTAGGCTAAGCTACAGGCATGGAAGAAGTGTCGGCATTTAGACACTTCAGGTAGATGCTGCTAACATTCCACCCATTGGTAACAAAATCCTTAAAGCCAAAGTCACAACACTTTCCACTACTCCTGAAACAGGTCTCTCTGGGCTCCCACCCTGAGCTGCCAGGTACACAACATCACAGGCTGTGGCGGCTCCTTGATTCTACATGTCAAAGAATGATATCATTTCACTGAGAAAAAGGATTTACTTTAAATGCAGCAAGCAGGTCAAGTTCATTCTTGTCTCAAGTTAAGAATTCATTAAATGCTCCCACGCTGAATGTAGCAGGGTGGGGCCCAGTCATTTGTCACCCCAAATACTGCATAAAAAGAAAGATATCCAGCAAGAGAACCTGTTTTTCAGCTCAAGCGCTTATCCCAAGCTCAGCAAACTAGGCATAGGCTCTTCTCCTTTTCAGATCTATTTCTCACAATTTTCTGGGCCAGACAGACATGTCCTTTTAGTGTGAGGAGGCTGCAAGAAGGAAAAAAACCCGCAGCAGAAGGTGCTTCTTCTATTGCAAAACCTGCCTTCTTTCCCCTCTGCCATCCACTTTTATCTAGAGGTTTTCAATTTCTGTTCTGATTTTTGCACAGTTGAGTCACCAGCGAAAGATGTCATGTGTGTTTAAGGCAGTAATGTGTTTCTTGAGCAATAAAAAAGTTTTTCTTTTTGGACTCCAAACCTTTTCTGAGTCTCTCTAACAATCTTGGCTCAGTTTTCTGAGAGCGGAGAGAATAACGTGTGCTTCCTGCTTGTAAATTGTTACCAGATTTTTGGAATGGGTTTGGTTTTGGGGAATGTTTTATTTTCCCCTCTCCAAAAGAAAGACACTCTCTGTCATAGCATTTTTATAAAGTTGCCACCTCCTTCCTGATTTCCCACCCCTGCAGTTTGTTTAAAACCACATATGAAAGATCTTTATTATTCTAAAATACTTAACATTTGAACTGTATTTTGCAGCTGTCCCACTCTATCCCCCAGTCTCATGCAAATCGAGCAAATACACTCAATTTTTCATATGCAATAATGATCTGCAGAAGTTAAATGATTTTACCATGGCTAAAGTAAGTTGTCGCCATTACTATAATTGGAACTTGAGTCCTAGGCACAACGCACCAAGCATTCACCACTACAGCGGTAGCTGCAGCTGTCCTACAACACACGCTACATTTCATCACTGAAGGACACAAGCTGGTAATTGATAGTATTATCTTGAAAGATTCCCAGCACACCAGGTAAGAATTACAACCAAGTCCTCTGTTATAAGGACGGATTAAATGCCTTTCTCACTACTCTGGCATCAGAAGCATATGCATCTTTTACACACAGGCAGTAGGGAGTGGCCAGAAACGCAGGCAGGAGAATTGTATGAAAGCTTTGTGAGATGGGTTCATCTCTAATGAGCTGCTCATCACCTTTACACCATGAAACAGCTGCAAGAGTATGTTCCTAACGTCAAGTCAAGGACTACAAGCCAACATGCCAAATAACCAAGTGCCCAGCAAGCTCCCCCAGCAGCCCCACACACTCAGCCATCTAACAACTTGGCCCCTGCGCAGTGAGAACATAAGGAACAGTCTGAGACACATGCACAGTATTGTACAAAACCTGCCCTTTAGCTCGGAGAGCCTCCTTGCATTCCTGCACCACACTCAGCACAGAGCCAGCATCATCACACTTCATGGAGGTATTGGGAACATACTTTTAATGACAAAGCACTAGGAAGAGCTGGTATTCAAACACAGCACCAGTTTACATTTCACTGACTACCCTCTTTGCAGATTCTTGGCCATCAGCACCACCACCATCCCAGCCAGAACTGGCACTCTGTTTTTTGATCTCCCAACACATGCCTGCTACTGAGAGGGGAAATGGTTTGAGCAGGGTCATCTGTCCACACACACAGCAGTGATGAGCAGCGTTCACCTGCCAGACACTCAGCTCCATGACCACTTACAAAGCACTTACATGGTGTCAGATAAAGCAGCAAGAGTTTGAAATGCCACACAAGAAATAAGGTTTCATGCTTAAAATCTCACCCAGGGCAAGTTCTTTCTCCTGCTAGCAGCCTCTGCTGCTCGGAACAGCTTCCACTCTGTCAGCGTGACAGGAAGGGTTATGTCCTTCAATATTTTACCTTGCAAACTTGTCTGGGAGGACTTTAGCTCAAGTGTCTTGCGACTGAGAAAGGCAGGCTTGGGGGGAAGCTAGAAAACAGAATCAGAAGAGATGGTCAAGCATAGGATTAAGCTTTGGTCCAAACTCACAGTCAGAGGAGTCAGATTACAAAAGATAAATTTCCTGCAACCTCCTGTTCTACCAAGCCAACCCCTCCGGCACACTCAAGCAGCCCATCAACACTCTCCTTTTCCTATCTTTTTGATCCTTAACAGCTTAATCAACTGCCACTGCCATGGCTGTTCATTACCAAGTACATTAATAGCAAATAATAAATATTAAGGAAAGACAATGACATGTAGCAGTGGAAAAATTGAGGTCAAGGGGAGCACAGAATAGGCCCCTTGTGAGGATGACTCCCTGTGAACACATGACAATTTAATCCCCTCACCCTACCTTGGGAGCCCTAATGGCGCTCCGGGGGGGTGGTAACTTCCAGACAGACGGGATCTTCCACAGGGGTAGAGGCAGCACTCTGATATCTTCATAGGGGTTTTCTTTCGCAGGACCTGGAAAAAGCATTGGAGAGGGGATTTATGAAAGGAGATAAATTCCTGCATTCTTGCAAGGGATATGAGTATGGAGTGTCTGCACAGTTTGCTGGCAAGCTTGAACAGGTCTGGAGAGAGATCTGTAGTAAGATGGATTAAGTTTCCACCATCCAAAGATGCTTCTAACCCACTATGATCATCTAGGCAAGCTGTACAAGGATTGACCAAACCACAACACTTCTACCACTGCAGGGAAACTAGCTCCATTGCAAAGCAGCTGATTTTGTCAGTGTTCACGTAGATCTCTATGCAGCACTCAAGCAGAGCATGCAGAGAACTACCAAAGAAGTCAGTTTAGTGCATGCCTGTTCTAGTGAGGTCCACGACATCTAAACCAGCCTGTTCACATGTAGATAGCTATTAACATTAACAAGGAACCCCAGATGGGGAAGACCTTAGAGCTGGACAGGTCCTCAGTGCATTCTCACCTTCACACCTACCTCCCCAGAAAATTTGCTACCCCCAAAGAAAGCGAGTGCATCCCCCAGCAGCATAGGTACATACAGATAATGTCCTCATAGATGTTGTCTTCTGACTGTGTGTAGAAAAGCCTGGATCCTGTGGTGCCTTTTGTCTCTTCCTGAAGTTTGTGGGGGCTGGTGGCTACCGTTCGGTTGCGGAAGCCCTGGATGTCCTCAAACTCAAAGGATTTCCTGGAGGAAAACCAGCATAACTTCTTCTAAAGGCACCTGCATATACCAGTGAGTTATTGTCTCTGGTCCACACAGAGTATGGTCCTCCTTGGGGCCAGCAAACACACGGATGCTCCACTCTGGACTCACCGATTTCCAGTCAGCTCCTGCTCCCTTACCCTGGAAGGTTTTTTAATGAAAAATGGAGTTGGAGGCTCCATGGCCAAACACATTCTGCACAGGTATGGTGAGTCTCATCCTGTCACAGAGGCAGGAACCCACAATAGGTTTTGGCCTTCAATCCAAAATAATGGCATAGAAGTCACAAAAGACCTGAATGGGATTTAGCCCATCATCATAAAATTCATGTTTTTTGCTGCACACTTTGCCACCATGGAAAAAGGTGTTTTAAGGATTCAGGAGTCCTAGCCACATCTCCACCTATAAGATTCACACTCTTCTCCAGCACAGCTGCCCTAAGCAGCTCATCTGCTTGTAGGACTAGCATCAAAATAGCTCAGAGGGTTATTACTCTGTGACAGTGACCTACAGGCAAGAGGGCAGAACAGCCAAACCTACTGCAACAGTGATCACCCACAACTGATAGCCCCCAACTGTAAGTAACAAAGAGAATCTTTCTTTCAGAAGGATGTCTGAACATTTAACCACAATACTGCCCCCAGAGGCCATTCTGAAATCCACAAGAAGTGGGCGGCACTCTCCCTGGGGCCAGCATATTCCCACTCAATTCTATTTTAATGTGTGGGACTGAGATTCGTTTGGGGCTTTTAACCTTCTTTGCAAGATTATCAGCAGCAAAGGCAGAGCATTCACAGTGATGGAAAGGGGTTACTTTCATCCAGAAACATCCTCTCCCATCAACAGAAGTATCATCAGTACCAGTATCTCCACAAGGACATCATGGCAAGCAGGTTGTGTGGACTTATCTAGAAACTGATTTAAGGAAACGTGTTTCAGACATGAGAGATGAATCAACGTACCTCTGGGTTCTTCCTCTGATCCTCCTGCTGGCTACTTTCTGCTCAGGACTGTGAGAGGATGGCACCAAGTCTCCTCCACAATGATTCTGCAGGGGAGCTTCCTTTTTAGCACCGGCATTGCTGCAGCTACTGGGGTCCTTTTCTGCAAGATAGCGGAAGGTCCTACGGGGCTTGGGTGGTGGGACAGCTGCTGGCCCCACCTCTTGCCCCTCAGCCTCCGAGTAAATGTTTTCCAAGCTCCTCTCTGTCCTGCAGAGAGAGTCCACCCCTTTGGCTTTAAGTGCTCTTTCCGTGGAGTCACAGCTTTCTCGCTTCCTCTGAAGGTCTGAGGGCACTACCAGGGCTTTGTCAGGTGGAAGGGGATCTACTCTCCTCCACAACCCTTGTGAGGTGCAGAAGTTGCCTGGGGGCAGTGTCTCCTCTGAGTCCAAGAAGCCTGCTTGCCAGTCTCCATTCTCCTTCGCCTGGGAAATCAGGCTGCATGCACAGGGCCTGAGGTCACCACAGTCATCAGTCTGCAAGCAGCTCCTTGCATTTTCCCTGAAGTCCAAGCCCAGGCTCTTTGGATCTTTAGATCCAGTCTTTCTGCCCTTCTCTGTATGCCCTGGCTTCACTTTAGATAGAGCATCACAGCCTGGATCATACTTTACCCCAAAGTCCTTCAGCTGCTGCTGCTTCTCCTCGCTGGAGCACCCCCGTGTCCTCCCCTCCCACTGGGAGATCTTCTGTTTGATGTTGCGGCAGTGGCTCCGGGAGAGGGTCTGCACAGCAGAGCAGGAGAAGCTACTGTCCACTGTCCCTGTTGGGTGCATGGCAAGTGCCAGTGTGCTTACAAACACCCCATCTCCAGCTTTGTCCAGGTCCACCTGTGTCCTGCACACATCAAGCTGTCATGAGACTCCAAAGCATCCAACAGTGTCCAAGAGCCTTTGGATGTCAGCCCTGCAAGAACGGCCTCCTAGCACAACCTGTGGACAGAGAAAAGAAAACAATCATCAGCTCTACTCCAATCATACACACCACCCGGAGGTCCCAGCCACACTCAGGCAATTGCTGAAGAGCACTCCTCCCCATATCACATGTTTAAGACTGGCTTCTGGAGCATGCTCCCCACAAAGCCTCATTCTGTAGCACACATCTGGAAGGGTTAACGAAAGGAAGCAGAGGCCTCACTAGCTTAAGAAACAAACAAACAAAAAACCACCACAACAAGAACAAAGCACAAACATGGATTCCCAGGGTCCAAACTCAGGGAAGTCACTTAATGGCACAGGGACATTGCAGCATGGTCTATCCCGAGCAGACCTCTCAGCCAGCCCCTCTGCTTCTCTCTTGTCCTGCAGGTCAGGCAGGAGTGCTCAGTTTCTCCTGATGCTCTGCACTGCTCAGAGCACCTCAGGCAGCACACAGCCAAACCACTGCAGCAGTCCATCTCTGCTGGAGCTCCCAATACAGCACAGGCACAACAAGATACAAAAGGCCATGCCAGCATTATAGATAGGGAACCACATCTAGTTTTCCAGAGAATTGGCAGCAGCAAGATGGCTGCTGCTTCACCCAGCAGAACTAGGACAGTCGTCTTGACTGGAGAAGAGCCCAACAGCACTCCTCCCTCCAGAAACACTCTCCCTGCTGCACAACACAAGTAAAAACCTGTTTGATGTTATACCTGCCAAAACTCGACCTAAATTTGCCAACAGAGACACCTGAGTGCAGTGGAGCCCAGCCTGTGGCTTTCAGCCAGGAGAAGTTTTAAAAGACCTACAATGGAGGCCAAAAGGTGGAGAAAACTCTAGTAAGATCTTGTGCTCAAGAGGAAAGCAGCCCTGTATTCAGATCAGCAGGGGAGAAGGAGCTCTAAAGAAATGCTAAGACTTCTCCCACCCAAGGTAGAGCCTGAGCAAACAGAAGCCATGCTGTTTAAGATTCCTCTAATGCATAATCTAGAGGATACAGCAAACAGTCCTCCAGATAGTCCTGCAGCAAGAAAGGCAGGTGATCTGCCACTTTAGCAACAGGGAGAACTTCAGCTGCTGCACAGACCCAGCACTTGCAGGTCTGGTATGACGTCAGTACAGACATTTCATATGCAGAGCCCCCAGCCTCTGAGCCCTTCAGCTCAACCTGTGCAATTAAAAGAAGAACACTGGCCCTGGCAGACCTACTTGATATAACTAGTGAGCTGGGACAGCCCAGGGCTTCCCAGGCAATTCAGTGACGGCACCAAACTTCAGCTCCCTGCTGGACTTTCACACCCTGTACCAGAGCAGCACTGCTCAGTGCAAGCTCTTGCTGTCTGGCATTGCTTGTTGCATTGTCCCAGACAGCTGCAAGTAACTCTCCCACTCAACAGTGAACACGTTAAACTTGGACAATCTGGGTAAGCCTGCTGAGCTGGAGATATGCATTACATCTTTCACTCCTCTGTCCCTCACCATATTCTGCCCCATCCCTAACACTTTCCTACCAACACTACTCCTGAACACCACCAGCACAGCCTCTGGACAAGTAAGGACAAGCTACTACCACACACATGACACTGAGGCTCCAACACGGCACAGCACCCTTTTCCACACCAGCCAGGAGCAAGATGCAGGTAAGGGACAAGCAAACAGAAGAGTGATGCTGACTCCCCTTGCAGGAAGCAGGAAAAGATCAAGACAGGTGTGAAAATGAGAGAGCACATAAAGAACAGCAGCCCCCATGCAGAGCCCCCACACCCCCCAACTGCCTCACCCAGGGTGCTGCAGTGCTCCTGCCCCCCCACGGCAAGACCCTGTTCCCACACAGCCAGGCTGCTCCCCATGGCTCACAGGCACCCAGGGCCCCCTCCTCTCTGCTATTAATAGCCTTGTTTCCAAACATCCTGAGCCAGACTAGAGCCGTCCTTCCTCAGTCCCTCTCTGTGCAGCCCTGATTAGCAGACAGGAAAGCAACTTTCCTCTTTCCTAAAGCCATTGCAGCTGATCTCCAGCAACAGCAGCTGCTCCGGAGGGCCTGAAGCACACGCTGGCAATGGGAAGGCTCTGAAGGGAAAAGCTGGGCCAGGGAGCAGGGAAGCAGGGAAGCAGCCTCCCCTCAGCCAGCACAACCTCAGACCAGGCATCTTCACTCCCTCCCAGGTCTTCAGACACAAGACCTCTAGATGCAGAACTTGCACATGGACAGGCCCCCAAAAGGACCTTGCAGCATGGTGTCAGCTGAGCCAGTCCAGACTGATCAAAAGCCACCAGCATCAGGACAGCACAGCCAGGGACAGTACAGGAACAAGGCTGAGCACCAGAACCCTCAGGCCTCCTGGGAAAGGAGAATCCAGCACCCTGCCCAAAGTAAGCAGTGGTCTCCAGAGAAGAGCAGGAGGTCACAATGACCAGAACTAGGGACAGCAATACTCCAAGTCCAGCACTTCACAGAGGATGTAGCGCAGTACAGGGAGTTCCTAGGATGGTGCTGCTGGCAAAACACTCTGGGAAGGAAAACTGCAGAAATTCCTGGATTGACAGAGTTCCCAAAGAGGAACCCTAGCAGCCTCCCTGGCACAGGGAGCAAAGGGCCCATTCATAGGACTGAGTGCTCTAAGGCCCGTGTACATGTTCCCCTGCCGGCCATCACACGCACAGCTCCATGATGACACAAACCCCACATGTGGCATGGAGGGCTTCCTTGCCTCCCTACAGCACAGGCAGCTTTCTTTTCCCAGTGCTATCAGTTATCACCTCCCCCTGGACACAGACAGGCAGCTTGGCAAAACATCTGCATGCAGCATCCACGAGGGCAAATCACCACACAGAGCAGACTGAGTCGCCCTGCTCAGCATGTCAGCTGGACCCATCCTCAGGATAAGCAGGGCTGCCTGTGCTCAAGTGGGTCAGGTCTGCTGGCTGCCAGGATACCCCATGCCACATCACGCCCCCTACAATTCACGCTGGTGAAGGTGCAATGGACAGTGCATTTACTGTAGTTTCCTCAGCCAGCTTGCCATATATCTACTTCCTGGTACACAGCCATAGCCCAAGTCAACCTAATACCCCTAGCCTCCACCAGGATTTACTGTGTTAATGTAGGTCATGCAAGGGTTGAATCTTTGTATGCCACTGGTGACACCCCCACCAGGCAGATGCCAGGTCTGTCCCTACTGTCCACATCTGTGTTCCCATGATGAGGCACAACCAGCAACAGAGAAACATGGTGGAGAAGCACAGCCCCAGCCAACCTACAGACACTGGTCTGCAGTGCTGCCTCGGTTTCTGCTCACTGAGGAATGCCCAGAGTTCAAGCAGTTCACCCAACACTCCAGCAATTGTCTGGCTCTAGCATCCAGAGCTATGTAGATCCAAATCTAGAAACAGGATCCACACTGAATTTATGTTCTCTTCTTCAGCATGAGCCCACCAAGTAATACTATCTCTCCAGACAGTGAAGCAATAAGCTTCACTCACCAAAGAAGCCCTACAGCTTTGACTGCAACAGCAGGGGTCATTCGAAGGCATGTCATTGATCTTTGAACTACCAGATACAATGAGAAACACATGGCTCTTGGCTCATCTTAAATGCAGCCAACAGAACACAAGCTTAAAGGAAGCACCTAATGTTCTCTCCTGCTCAGCGCTGTCCTGTCAGCCACAGCCTTGTACTGTCTCTTCCAAAATAATCCACTCTCCTAGGAGAAGAATGTGGCTCCGCACCTGCATAGGCTTGCAAGGCAAGAACTGGGCATTACTCTAAATTCATCCTGTGAGCCCTGGCAAGGATAAACTGATCTCAGATGAAGAGCAGTTTGGGGTGGTCTGATCCAAGCAAACCAATCCTGTAAGACACAGCCTGAGACCAGCCAATATACAGCCTAGGGACACAAAACTGGTAGAGACCACCTGGGTCAGGCAGCCAGCACCTGTATCTCAGGGAAAACAGACACCATCCCTTTCACAAACTAACCAGACTTTAAGTGACACTGCTGCTTTCCTGACCTCTCCCTCCAAACTCCTTCAGTATGTTTCCCAGACTTTCCACAAAAGATGAATTTATTACCCCTGCTTCATTAGTACTTAGAGCAGTCCATTGTATCCACGTGCACTGAATCATTTTATTGAAAGCATTGGTCACAGGCTAAGAGACTTTAAGTCATTTCTAGACAAAGCCTGCCAAAGGTATCACACGTTTTCCCCCAAAGATACCCTCTCAGATCCACAGTGTCTGAAAACAGTTTCCATATCTTTATCCAAAGCAGAGGAATGAGGCACTTTCCCACCACATGATAGGCAGCCCTTACTCTTTTTCCAATACTGAAAGCCAGAGATCATGCTAAGCATTTTCCATGCAAAGGGTCTCAAGACAATTCAGTTTCCTGAAACCACATGCTCCAGGAGAAAATGCTGCCAGCACCATTCAGGAACAAAATACTCTCCAACGCTGAGGTCAAGCCCACCCACCGCAAATGCTACTGCCTCCCTACAACCCTCCTCACCACACTCAGGCTTGCAGCCAATTAGCTAAACAAAGGCACTAACACACCACTTCACCTCATCCTGCTGCAGAGCAGGCATCAAACAGGCGAATCACTGGCCTGACAACCCCACACAGTGCTGAAGCAATCTTCTACTCCTTTTATGAGAGCTGGGCAGTTCAGAACAACCCAAGGAACAACAGACCACCTTTGTCACTGAGCCTTCTGTGTTGGTAGCCAAATACAAGACATGCTTCCGGTCTTGTGAAGTCTAGGGAAGCTGCTGGGTCAGTCCTGGAGGGATGAGGGCAAAGCCAGCATGGCAGCAAGGGCCCTTTCCAGAGTGCTCAGCTACTCCCATTCTGCTCAGCTCCAGAAAAAAACTGAAGCTTTTCTGAACAACAATCTGCCATACTAATGGCTGAAAGACATGGGCAGTACCAAACAAACGGATTTTATATCAAAACAAGTAACACCTCAGGAATGTGGTACGCTTAGTCATTTCCATTTCAATACAAACCAACTCTAGTTATTAACTCATTGGAAGCTGCTGCGTATGATGCTGTGGAATGGAGTTCCAGCTTATCAGGCACCTGGCTGCATAGAGGACAGACCTTAGACAGTTAATGTGAGGCTAATCTTAATTACATAGCAAAAGGAGGCAAAGTCTGGCCACTGTCATGAGTCCTAAGACTTTTGTACTGATGAGAAAGATATTTCTGACTCTTTCAAATTTTAGTGTTTTTCTGAAACAATAAAATTCAACCTTCTGAAAGTAAGTTTTTACCCCTGCCAGAAAAAAGCTTAAACTTGTAAGCCCTGAAGGGTTCCATGACAGAGGATAAATGCATGGAACTCACACTGTATTATTTTTAAACTCATAGTTTTTTGGACCTGACTCACAGTATCTGGATGCTCAGGTTAGCAATACTGAAAAAAGCAGTTGACTCAGACACTACACCACAAGCTGGCTGCATGTCCCAGGGACTCTGCAGCTTCAAACCAGAACTCAGACCCAGCAAGTGGGCAGAAAGTTAGTTAAACTCAAACACAGGTTTCCTGGAACAGTTTCTTGGTGGAAGTATCTGAGATGAGAGCCTGTCAATAGATTTGTTCCCTCCTGCTCTCACTTCTGAGCTCCTAATTCCCTCAAGGCTGACATCACTAAAAGCCAAAAACACCCTTATATTACAAGGGCCACCATGGATAGGCTGTGTGGGGCCGTGACAACCTGCCACTCACTCCTTTGGGAAGGTCTCAGCAGCATGGAGGCAGCTGCACCAAGATGTTGTGAGGGTGCAGACCAAGGACAGCACCAGAAAGCCTCTCAGGCACAAATCTGGGTAACATGTTCCCGGAGCTACAGGTAAGGAGCCACATCCATACTGAAAGACTGGCAGAAAAACTCGCTCAGCAGTAACACACCATTCCAGGATGCAGCACACCAAGACAGATCCTCCAGCCAGCAGTTTCAAGCAGAGATACTTTACAAGGCCATCACCACCATTTATCCTCTGCTCCCCCTGACATCCTCAGCATGTACCTTCTCCCGAAGGCAAACTGGAACAGACATGGTCTTTGGGACAGCCTGCCCAGGAGCCTTTCAGGGTCTATTTCTTCACTTACCACATCCTGCCCCTGCAGAAGATTATCTTCTAAATGCCCAGGTAGCCAGCAATCTGCCTGCAAGCCCTTGAAGGGATGACTCCCACCTCCCAGTCTCACCAGTGATTGAGACACACATTGTGGTCCTGGGAAGCAACTAGGCTCCTGACCCTGGTCAGGATATTTCCACCGCTCTGACACACATCTGACTTACTGCCTGTCCCTAACCCACTTTCCTGTGAGTGAGGGGAGGGCTCCAACCTCCATATGTTGCTGGAGTCACCTCCAGCAGCACACAGCATTTTTCCAGGGAGACCTCCTGCAGCCAGAGGCACACTGAAGGCCAGCCAGCTTCACTGGGCCGCAGGTGCCGCACCAGGGAGCACTGACCTCTGCACGCCCCTGCTGCTGGCAGAGCCCCGAGAGGACAACATGGGGGCTTGCCCAGCAGCTTCTTGCTTCTCCCCTCCGCTCTCCCTTCCCATGCAGCAGGGTCACAGTCATTCATCCCTGTCTCTTGCTGTGATAGACGGGGCAGCAAAACCCACAAGAACTGTCATTTCTAGGGGCTGTCTTTCCTGCTACCTATCTGCTACGTATCTCCCTTTGCTGAGGCTGACGGAGGTCCCTGCCACCAAGGTGAAGAGCTCCTTTCAGCACTGGGACAGGCTGTGTCCGACTGTGGCAGCGGGAGCAGAGGAAGGGGCTGCGCGGCCAACAACGGGACAGGCGAGGGGAACCAGCGTGCACTACCCAGGGCAGCACGCCGCAGGGCAGCGCAGCCGGAGGGATCCCTTAGGCCTACGTGTCCGTGCAACCAAGAAGCATCGAGACCTATTGCTATCTGAAACATCACGGCCTGCTAGTAAACGTTTAGCCTTAAAGAAGCCCTGTACGAGGGACTGTGGTGAAACTCGAGGCTGGTGACTCATCCAAGGGATCCGGTGGGCTAGAGCAGCCGCCTGCTTCCTCCGGGCTCGGCCCGTCCATTCATTCTCACCCTTGGCCCCACGGGGATGCCCGGTTCGCTGCTTCCCGCCCGCCCGGGACGAGCGCGGGGCCCTGGAGGGCCTGGCCGCCGCGGGGCCCGGACGGGCGTGGGGCCGGACGGGCCTGGCCGCCGCGGGGCCCGGGCACAGCGGTCGGTTCTTCCGCAGCGGAGCGCCTCCGCCGCCGTGACGCACCCAGCAGCAGCAGCAGCAGCCGCCGGGCAGCCCGGACGGGGCCGGGGCAGGTCTGCAGCACCGGGGAAGCACTCCGCACTGCGGGCCGGGAGCCCCCCCGGCAACCGCC
>NW_020450705.1:254540-277216 GCF_003343035.1 Apteryx rowi | reverse complement strand
ACCGGGCGGCTCGGGGACGCGGTTTTACTACGCCGCGGCTCCGGTCGCGGCGCGGCCCCGGGGCGGCACAGCCCGCCGCCGGCCCCGGGCCCAGCAGGTGTCCCCTCGCCCCGCGCGCTCCTAGTCGTGTTTCAGGCCCTCGGCGATGAGGTTGAGCTCGTAGCACCAGGTCTCGTAGCGATAGGCCATGCGGATCTGGGCCACGTTCGTCTTGCGGATGTCGTTGCCCTGCGGCCCTTCCGCCTGGTAGTTCTCTCCCAGGAACGTGGCTTTTTCCTAGCAGAAACAAGACCGGTTGCGCCCAGGCACAGGCTCCCCCACCAGCAGCACCCGAGGCCACTGCCCCAGGCGGCGTAGAGAAGCCCCTCCTGGCCTCAGGCACGCAGCTGTGGCAGCGCCGGGGCGGCAGAGCCCAGTCCCGACCGCTGCCCAGCCCGACCCCACTTCCCGCCCGGCGCACGCCTACCTCGTGGGAGAGCCCGCACTGCAGAACGCTGTTCCTGGCGATCTCGCACATGTCACAGGTGCTGAGCTTGAAGACCTGAGCAGCAATGGCGTACTCCTCCATGAGGGGCTCCTGCTGGCGCAGCAGGCGTTAGCGGAGGGGACTTGGTGCACCACGTGTTGCCTGCACTGCCTGTGCAGCCTGTGCTGCTGCAGGGGCTGGCCCAACATCACCCGGTGCACTGAACCCGCTGCAAATGCTGCCCAAAAACAAAGCCCAGATGCTCCTGGCCCCAGGAGGCCATGCCCCATGCCATACCTTGGTGTAATGGAACTGCATAGGGTCATCAGTAGAAAGGGACACCATGAGACCCTTCTGGTGGAATTCAGGCAATGGGTTCTTTGCATACTCCAGGAAGAGGCTGTTATTGCTGAGTGGGGACATAGCGATGGGAATTTGGGCAAGGAAGTACAGATACTGCAACACTGGGCTCTGCAAAGGAGAGCAGAGCTGTCAGGTTAGGGATAAAGCTGCTGTGCCCTCCACCTCTCCAGGGGCTGAAATCAGCCCAGTCCCCAGCTCTGGTGCACAGAGCTCCTATCCAGCAAGAAAAGGGACAGGCAGGCTACTGGTCCTTCAGGGCCCACATGGAGCATGAGAAGCCAAGAAAATTCAAATCTGTATGATTTGGGACCTCAGCTGGCTCCAATGATCAAGCCCTACCCAAGGATAGGTCTGTCAGGCTGAAACTTTGGGAAATCTGGACACATTTCCCAGCTATAGCACCAGACATGCCTAAGGAAACCCAGGGAATCATGTAACATCCGCCTGTCAATGTCAGTCTAAAGCAAAGGCACAAGTAACTGTCAGCTCCAGTGGAGGCTGGCTGTGGACATGTTCTCCTCCTCTGCCACTCCTGGGCTGCTCTGTGGCAGGCTATTCCACTCACCTTCTTGAGGTTGAGGCCATGGGAGATATTATCTGCTGTCATGAAGGCTGCAAGAAGGTGTGTGACAGCCCCAGCTTCCCCACAGTGTGGTCGGAAGAGGAAAGTGTTCATACCACGCTGCCTAGGCACATGGAAGAGGGACTCAGAGCAGGCAAGCAACAGAGATACATGGCATGCAATTCAAGATCCCCCAAGCTTCAAGTCCTGCTCCACCCCTACCAGTGGGTCTTCAAAGAACCCAGCTTGACCCTAGGGGCATATTACTTGTGTTCTTTTCTCCCTTATGCATGCTATCTCTGCAGTCCTAAGGCATTCACTCCAATCCATCACACTTCTTCCTGAGGAGTATTTGGAAATTGCTCTGGGACATGAAGCTCCAAGCCACCTTTGTGGCAGAGCAAGGAGGGCCCCAGTTCTTCCACACCAACAATCAAACAGCCAAGACAACTTGCAAGGCAGTCCCCTCTTCCGCCACCTGTAAGGCAGGTCCCTGAGAAGATCCTGGGCCTCACCTGCGTAGGTTGTTAAGCACCAGGATGTTGGCATACATATAGTACACATAGTAGGTGTAGGATGGGTTCTTCTCACAGGTCCACTGCTCTGGCTTTGGACTTTTGGTGGAGAACATGTGTCCACTGTGCCTGGATTCATCATCCACGCTGTCAAAGCCAGTGATCTGCTTGGCACAGCAACAGAAAAAAGCTGTGTCTCAAAGCTCCCCACCTCAACATCCTCAGGTAGGCTGGCTCACCCTACCCAACACAGCTCTCCATAGTCTGGCCATAGCCTGTACCCCTACCTCATCCAGAAGCAGAGTCAGGGCCAAGAAGGCAGTCTTTGCTCCTTGGGAAACCCCGAGCAGGGCAGACAACTCTACCAGCAGATAGGAATAAAGTTCACACCAAACTACCTCTCCAGGAGGTAAGTGGACAGCATCTCTCACAGCCCCACAGCAGCCCAGCTCACAGAACTTTCCTCCTCTGGACAGCTTCCCCCCTCCCAGAACGTGGCAGTAGGGCCACAAGCCCACCTCTGACATTTCCCATGTCAGAGCAACACCATGAGTTGTGTGCAAACAGGAACGTCACTGCTCACCATACCCTGACCGCATCATCAGGTGACACTCACGTGACGTAGAAAGACACTCAGTTCTTTGTGGGCTTGAGGATTGACAGTTGCCTCAAACACAGGAACAAAGATATTTTCCAGCATTTTCCCAAAGTGTGGGAGGAAGTTCTTAGACCTGAACACATCACTGTGGACAGAGACAGGAATTAGCCACTAGCAGAGTAACAATGCGGCCCACTTTCCCCATAACCCCTTCAGGGCAAAAAATCAGGCACAGCATACTATAAGGGACAGTGCTCTCCCAGACCCACAGCACATACTAAATCCTGGGTATCTGGATCATCCACTTCATGTTGGGGGAATAGACACGATGTTTGTTGAACCAGCTGGCCAGCCTGGACCACTCCTCAGCTGAGCACCCATAGATTGAGAGTCGAGGCTCTGTGTGCTGGTACTTGGCATCCTCCAGATCAGAGCCAACCTCCTGCAAACCAAGAGAGCAGGCAGTTGCATGGAGATCTTCCAGGCCCTGGGGCACAACAGTCCCACAGCTGAGCTGCTCCCTCCTCCTTATATTCTCACCTTGATGATGGTAGCAAAGTACTCGCCATTGATAGCATTCTCTGTCTTAAGATAGAGGTCACGCAGCTCGCTTGCACCCACGGGGTTGTACTTGGCATTGAACTTGTCAAAGCGCTGAAATGTCTGCCGCCCCTGGAGTGCAGATGTTCAGGGACAAACACTGCAAATGAACACTAGGTCCAAGGGTAGCAGCTGGACGGGGACTGATCCAAACACTCCAGAAGGGGAAAGACAGGAGCTGCTACACTCTGCCACAAACACCAACATGGGCAATGTGCCCAGAGAGGGGAAGAGCCATGCCTAGAGGGGGTGGATGAGGGTGACCCAAGATTGGTTTTACAGTAGGTGCCCTACCACTTACAGCATGGACATCCAGGGAATCCACTGTCAGGTCATAGGGATGCAGACCGAGCTGCTGGAAAAGCTGTTTCAGAGTGAGCTGCTTGCCCTTGGCATCATAAACTACCCGGTCAGCATCCACACGATATGACTTCTTGATGAAGCGCAGAAGGTGCTTCTGGTTCATGCAGGCTGCAGCATGGATGTGTGTGTCTACCTGAGAAGCCAGAGGAATAACCGTACAGCTTCGAGATGGAATGCTTTGGTGTCAAAGGGAAACCAACCAACCCCTTGGGTGAGCCCACCTGAATGGTGGTGGGGATCATGCCCCAGCATGGGCACAGGCCAAAAGCAGCCCAGACACCCCCTTCCCATAAGCAGGAATGGTGAAGGTGCCACATGAATCTAACACCCACATGTCCCACAGCAGGGCAGACACCAAGACAGCTTGGCTCCAGAGTTGCCAGAGCTGTGAGCCCTGCCATTTACCTTCCGGCAGTTATAGAAGTCTCGGTGGGGGTTGTTCTTCAGCTCTTTCATTTCCTCCATCTCATTCAGCATCTCATGCACCTGGAACTTGGATGAGAGGAACTTCAGGCGCCGGTGAGTGTAGGTCTTACTAATAAAAGCAAAGGGCAGAACAGCGACTGGGCACCTTACCTCTCACTGAGGCACAGGGCCAGTCACACGTGGGAATGCAGCTTTCACATGAGGCAAAGGAGCTCATGCTGCCCTCCCCCCAGAAAGAGAAGAGGGCAACCCTGATTTCCCCAGGTCCTCCCTCTGCCAGGTCAGGCAGGCTTGTTCAGCTGCATCCAGCAGCACAGGGTTGGGCACTTACACAGGTCCCTGCGCAATCAGGGCCAAGAGGAAGTTCATGTCATCAATGAAGTGCTCAAGGCTGGGGTAAGGAAGGTCCTTTGGCTCGTTTCTGTCAGCTGCTGCCTTATCACTGTAGATGTAAACTACTCCATCCTTCATCTGGATATGGTACCCCAGGTCTTCCTCCAGATCCTCAGTTGCAAAGGGATCTTGTCCATCCTTCACTGGTGGAGTGAACACTGGACCAAAGGGAGAGTACCATGAGGCACAGGCTGCCTGCCACGACCACACAAGCCTGCTGTGCTCCTCCACCCCAGACAGAGGGCAGGGACAGCCCTGCACTGGTGAGAGTGAAGAGGATGCCTGGGTAAGCAGCTCCCCTGCACAGCACTTTGACAATCCCTTTCTGACCCTTGTCTGCCCTGTGCTGAGGCTGGAGAAAAACCCTCCAGGTGCCTGAATGTACCTGGACCAGCGTCACTCGCCCTCCAGACCTCGCCTTCAATAGTGCGCAGGTACTGAGATGGGGTCCTGGGGAATCTCTGCACAGACTTTTCCATGTATTTCTCCCGGATGCACAGGGCACGGTACAGACCTTTGCAGACAACTTCAAAATCTTCAACTGTCACCTGCAAGAGGGTTGTTGCTGAATGCAGCCACCACAACTGGAACCTAGCCACCTGAGACCCTGGCAGACCAGGATGCAGAGATACAGCTCTGCTTACAGTGAGATATATACCTCACTATCCCCTCCCTCCCACTGCTTTGGCTGAGCAGGGCAAAGAGGGGATGATGGGCCAAGTCCTGCCCAAGGCAGAGAGAAGTTCCTGAAGCCAGAACAAATGAATCCCAGCTGTCATCCCCCCCTTACATTTCCCACCTCAAGCTGTAGTTGGCAGCGAAATGGAAGCCAGGCCAGGCCAGAACACGAGGAACTATTTTTGGAGTCCAGGCTGAAACTGAAGCAGGACCAACAACATACACGGACCCAGTACGTCAGGAATTTTTGATTTATTGCACAGACAAGTGTTTTGGGCAGCCCAGAGAGGTCAGATTGGGGCAGCATGGGAGAATACCATGCAGCATTGCAGCTAGCTACAGTCGCAGCAAAAGGAAGGTGCCTCCATGTGAAGGGAGTTCCAGCTTCCCCTAATTGCTCCTCTGCCATGCAGCATCTCACAAGCAGCATAAACACAACAGGCTGTGGAAGAGGAAAGGAGGGGGAGGAGGAGCCAACATAGGATGTGCAGGTTTCAGACAGACATGGTGGTGTGCAGGCAGGAACAGGCAGTGACAGAATGAGCACAACCCACTCTGCCTTCTCCTCCCCTCTGCCTGGTTCAGAGAACCCCTGGAAAGCATGCAGCATCCCAGAGACTCCTGCCAAGGCATTCAGTTTGCATTCCTCCATAGATGCAGCAGGGCACCATCAGATGCCTGGGAGGTGCAGACTGAGCTGGGAGACACAGCTTTCCCCACTGTGCCGGGTGCAGACTGGTGAAACCGGGCCCTAGTGAAGGATAGGCAGGGACTACATGAGGTGGGAGTCAGCATGGGGAAGCGTACAGCCACACTAGTACCTACCCCAGAGGCATAATCCCCTGTGATCTGTACCCGCTGAAAGTCAGGCACAGTCTGGTACAGGGGGGAGGTGGAGATGACCTCATCAATAGTGGACAGTCTGGTCATGGACTTCTGAGCCACAGGGACAGCCAGTGCAATTGTCTTCAGGCGGAGCAGGCGCTTCTTCCTGCCAGGCAGGAAAGCCTCAGGCAAACAGCCCTGCCCCCCTGGCCACATGCAGGGACCATGGGGTGCTTACCATGGCCGCATCCCAATTCTGCACAACACGGCTTGTCTCACCAGTGCTTTCGGAGCACCTTGAAAGCCTGGGCTACTCCCCAGACATGTCGGGGACTGCTGAACACATACTAAAACCAACCTGTTAGCCTAAGTTACTCAGTGCCAGGCTGCGCACGGTGCCTGCTTTGGTCTGTGCAGCATTGACCCCACTGTCTGGACATTTCATACTCCTCAGCCCTTGCTGCCCTGCCGCTGCAGGGCTAGACACAAATCCCTTTCCCCATGTGGAGTCAGGACTTACCAAGGGAGACAACAAAGGCAAAAGGAACTAAACCCAGCACACTGAGGAGCAGTGTTAAACTGGTTCCAAGAACAGTGGGGACAGGCACAGCCAAGAGCAGAGGCCACAGAAGAAAAAGTAGCCACAGACTTTCAAGCATGGTCTTTGGAAGTCACATCTTTCCAGAGGAATAACTCTACGTCTCCCTCGCCAACAACCCTGTGGCCATTGTAGTGCTGATGTCCAGGTAGGCAAGGACTGTCTTTGTGTGGGGACCGTGGGAACAGCTGGAGAGGAACCCCTGAAGCACCCAACAGATGCCCTGGGACTACCAAGGATTTAACCCATTTTGTGTGTGGCGAGCTGTTTTCACAGGCCCTGAATTACGTTCGCCCCACTTTCTTCCAGATCTGGCTGGGGATGAGCAGACACTGCTACTCTCTTTCCCACCACTGCCCTGGTTGTTGCTCACCACTTCTCCGCTGTGGCAGAACTCTCCTGATGCATCATGTGCACTCTCATTTCCTGGCGCGAGATAGGGCAGATCTCTTCCACATCAAAAGGTGAGATCTCCTGCCTGATCTCCTCATCTTTCACCTCTGAGGCAAAGACCTTCTGTGCGAAGGACCGCATTGCCTCATCCATCTCTGCAAGGAAAAAGTGCAGGGTCACACAGGCACCTGGCTCCCAGCCACCCAAAGAGGAAGGTGCCCCTTACACCCAGCTTAGAGCTCAGCTGTCATTTCCTTATGACACCTCCATCTCCACTCTGCCTGGAAGACCCTGAGCACCCTCCAACCTTTGAAACAAGCTTACAGGGTCTGTGCTGCACACAGTGGGCTAGGAACATGCTTAGATGCCCCCAGCACACCACAGAGGTTGAGCACAGCCCACAGTCCAAGAGGAGCACAGAGGCACAGAAAAGAGCAAGCACTTAGGAAGGGCACTTATGAGAGCATCATTGAGGGTAGAGGGGAAAGATTGGCAGAGCCCTTCCAGCTCCACGAAATCCAAGACCCTCTTGTTCCACAAGCCACCCAGGCAGGATGAAGACAGAGGTGGAAATGAAAAGATGCTACAAGGCCTGCCCCCCATCCCCTCAAAACACCAACCATGCAGTGTATGACAGCAAGCTGTACTGGGTCAGAGCCTTGTTGTTACTGCCCGCCAACTTGCTGCCCAAGGAGAATGGACTGGAACAGGTACTGGGCTCCAAGGGTTTTCCCAGCATACAGCTCCTACAGAGGTAGCATTTCAGCTCCACCCTGACCATAGATGGGCTGTAAGTCACTTTGGCATACTGATCTGAGCATCTCACAGCAAGATAAAACTGCTGTCATGCTAGGTGCATAAGAAGAGGGGTTTCTGCAGCTCCTGCAGGGAAGTCAGGTTGCTCTAGAGACTGGGAGGCAAGGCTTTGGACAGAATTTGCAGAGGTGTCCCCTGAAGCTTCCAGATACTGATGTGCCAACAGGATGCAGAGCAGTGGCAAGCCAGCTGTCAGCTAAAGCACCGAGCTTCTGCCATCACAATGCAGCTGAAGATCTCCTGGAAGGGAGCCAGCATATGGCCTAGAACCCTCTCAGCTCATCACATCCAGCATGCTGCAAAGGTGCCAACATGACTCCACAAAAGCCTCCAGGAACTCAAGGCTGTCTGGAGTTACAGGGAGAAGGGGAAAGGGCATTGTTAAAAGCCCATGCAATGCCAGCAAAATACCATAAAACAAGAATCCAAGGGCTCTTTTGGGAACCTCTCCTGGAAGTGCACATTTGCATAGCAGCTTATGGGCACTAACTGAGCGGGTAGGTGGCAGCTTAGCATGAAACATAGTGAGGACTGATGCTGAGAGATGGACACATGGGACTACACCATTGACATGTCAGGCAGGACATGGTCAGCAGATAAGGAACAAAGCGGAAAAGACTGACATGCACAACAGCAGCATGCTAGACCTGGAAAGCATTTTCAGCACTGAACCTAGCCAATTTACGTTCCCACAGGGTCTTGAGGGAAGAAAAAGCAACAGTCTATCCCTGTAGCCCTGAACTTGCAGTTCCAAGGTCCTAGCTGTGGGTTAGGGGGGAAGCATAGCACTAGGGCTTCCTTCTCCCACAGCTGAAGCAAAGGGACTTGTGCTGAGCTGTAAACACATGGTAAAATTCTGGCACTAGGTCCATTTCTCAGCAGTGCAACATCCCAAAATTAGAATTTCAGTAACACAAGTTGCCTGCTGTTGGAAAGCTGCTGTATCATCGATAGACACCAACCCATTCTTACAAGAGAAAATGCAGCTCTTTTCACTGTCGCATTATTGACCACTGTTAGGGACTTGGGATGACAGATGCCTCTGTAAAAATGTTTGCTGCTGACACATAAGGCCTCAGCAAGCATGAAGTAAGATGACAAGGCATCATACTGGGGGCTCCAGCCTGAATAAAGGAGAGGAAGCATTGTATCTGTCCCCTGATGGATTGAATCCACTAGGAATGGGGCGTATCCAAAAGAAGTTACTTTAGGGTGGACCTCTGTAAAAATAAATAAATATAAATAAAGCAAAACAAGTGTGAGGGAAATCGCAGAATGTTTTTCCTCCTTCCATAGAGGAAGGAACTCTCCTAAACAAGGCTCATCTCCTAAACAGGAGCTCCAGGGTGCTAGGACAATATTTAAGAAATAGCAGCTTCATATATCAAAAGACCTAAAGGCTGGCACCACTCCATGAAACAGTGAGGGGCACAGTTGGCACTGCTGAGAAATAGCATCTTCCTGAACTGCTGAAAGATCATTTCTGGCATTTGAATTCAGTATTCATTTGCAAACTAAGTATTTCAGAAATGCCTGGTTTGACCTTTCATCTCTGTAGTGGACGAAAATTACACTCATGAAGGTCAACAAACTCCGCCTAATGTTGTAGGGCCAGGCTTCAATGCTAGCTTCACTTATCAGGACATTGTCTATCACAACACACAGAACCTAAACACATTTGTATCAGCGCTATTGGGTGCTGATGTTCTTCAGGGCTCTGAAATAGCAGTCACGTGCCCCTCTGTGAGGCCTGGCTGGCCTTCCTCCTGATGCCCCGCTTGTGTTCCCCATGCCCTGAGGTGCAGCACACCACAGCTCCTAAGCTCAGCCAGGCTGACTAGAAATGCCTGAAATCCCTCTGACCCCTTCTACAATGATTTAGTGATATCATGATACTGAAAGGGGAACAATTTTTTTTTTCAGTACAAGCAGAACACAAGATTTAAATGATACTGCCATTTCTTTGCTGCACCCTCTAAAAATGTCTCTGAGTAGGAAGAGAAACCCTCGAAGACCCAGCTAAGTCCCCTAGACTGCAAAGATACTGCACCATTAAAGTCTCAGGACAGGCTTGTTAGCCTGCAGACTCTATGGCTCCTTGCTTCACTTCTGGCTTTCAGACCTACCTGGAATTTTCACCCGCGACATCTTTGCAGCAAGTTTGCAGAGCCCCAGGTAACACCCTACCACAACAGGACACAAGCAGCCGACTGACCACACAGCAGCCTACAACCAATTTCATTGCTTTCCCTTCCCTGTAACCAGACTCTATTGCTCTAAAAGAAGGGAGGTCAACCATAGGACTATTTAAAGCGCATCCAAAAGCATTTGCAGTGAAACAGGTGAAGCCAGGGCTCGAGTTTAACTTTTTCTTTCCCCTCCCCAAGTTAGGCTTTCCTTTCATATTCAGTGAAGTTTCACCTGTTGTCTGGACAGATTACCATGTCCAGGAGCAATTATTTTTCTAAAGAGACTGTAGAAGTCAGTCTTTTAAGAGACACTAAAACTGATGTCTTATGCACGGGACCAATAGTTTAAAGGAAATCTCGAGGCACAGGGCTGATGTTTTAATCAGAACAGGAGCTGCGGGCCAAAAGGCTAAGTAAAAATGGTGAGCTCCCACCAATCAGTGTCCTATTCAGAGAAAGCTTTAACTGAGAGAAGGATCTAACTGAAAGACTGGATTTTAGCTACAAGAGCTGCACAGATGTCCTCACATCTTCCCAGCTGAATGAAACAAAAAAAAAAAAAAAAAAAAAAAATCAGGAAGTACAGGGAGTTATAAGGTATGATTTTGTTCCTGAGCTTGTCAGGAACTGCTTTTATTAAACTTTGAATTGCAGCAAAGTGATTTTCAGTTAGCTGGCAAGCCTAGGTGTTACATAACTCTGTGTGGTAAACCATAAGCATGGCATATCTTGCAGTGACCAGCATTTAGCACAAACCAAGGTACAGCAGGAAACCCTCCTCTAAGCTCCACAAGGTGTCTTGGTTCTGGCAGGGCAGGGTATCACTTTGGGAAATGCCTCCTAATGCCTGGTGTTAAGCAGATTCTCTCTAGCATACAGGCAATGAAGACTGCACCCAGTCCTTGAGAATCTCTTCAGCCCTCGTTCAGATCTCTCACATGGAGCTGGAAAACAGTTCCTGTCTGAAGAAAACAGTCTGGATTTGTACTGCCCTGCGTGTCACCACAGCAGCCCTGAGCTTCTGACTCAGCTTCCTGGTGGGAAGCAGTGAACCTAAACTGGTCAGGAGGACACAACGGTTTTGGTTTGAAAAGGGTCTTTTCCTGTTTGTTTACACCTCGCTCCTTGATGCAGTTGGAGATAAACTGTACTGAGATCAAGTAAAGCATTCGTGGGTATATGTCAGCACAGGCCTGCTGCTGGTTTAAAAGGTGACTTTGCTTATGACAGAAGGAAACAGAATAACCAGCACCCCTGGAAAAGGCAATATGGTTTGGGATTATACATGCACGTAAGGGCTTCCTGTGCTATTATTTTGTAGGAACAGCTAAGAAAAGACCTTGTTCCAGAAGAAGACTGGAATAAGTGAAAGAGTTACTTGCATAAGAGTTAGAAATAAGGTGCAAATCACAGACTGATTTTGTCTATGGATGCACAGGAAGCCTGTGCTACAACTAATCAGTGAAGTCATGCGAGCTGAGACCTGGACCAGCATCTCCAGCTGAGATCATTTCCAAAGCACCCAAAAACTCTTTCTGAAAGATCACTATTCAGTGTATACAACTTCAAGACAGACTGGGTTACAACTAGGGCATTCTCCAGAATTCAGGGAGTTTTAGCCCCACTTCCCAGGTATTTACCAAGAATATCAATTGGTTCACCCCCCAACAAGCAGAGGTGCAGCCAACAGGCCAATGCTAGTATGCTGTTGCAGTCTTGGTCTACAGTACCTAATCTCCTCTCATGATGGTCAGCAGTCTTCAATTTCTGAATTACTCTTGTCTTTACTCTTTGCTTGCAAGTTTCCAAATCACATTATTGTTTAACTATTTCATTTAAAATCTATAAAAAAAACAGTTCCTGCTTGTTTGCTTTTCCATAGAGATTTTATTTGCCCTGAACCTTCCTGGATATAATATCAAGATCTTGGGATTCACATCTGAAACCAAAAATAACCTTTAGGGTGCAGAGGTCACCTTTTTAAACCACAGGGTCAAATTAACTGGGTTCACAGTAGAAATATGAGTAAAGGTTGAGTATGCTGTGCTAAAGTTAGAACTACAGCCTCTTTAAACTGAAGTACTGGATGCAAACATGCCACCTTCCCATTCTTTTTCAGCTGGAAACTGAGCGATTCACACCCAGAGCCTTCAGAGCGTCTCTAACAATCCCACCTTGCAACTCTGAGCTGCCTTCATTCTGCATAGGTCTAGTCAAAGAAAAAAAAAAAAAAAAGCCAAACACACCAGAAATTTGGGTAGTACAGAGTATTTAGCAGGATCTTCCTACAGTTTCCTCAGGAGACCAGCCATATCACTGGGGTAGCTGTCCAAATAGAAGCCTAGGGCAAGTTTTGCTACAAAGCAATTTCAGTTCCTGAAGAAAAGTATTAACAGATAGGGGATAACATGGAGACTCATGAGGGCACTCCTTGATGTGCTCTGCCACAGCAACTTGCACTAAAGGGAGCCTCAGCAAGTTCCTCTCCACACGCACCACTCTTAGACATCCCCTGCAGACTCCTTCAGGGCTGTCTAAATCAGTGGTTGTCAACTGATTGTTCAGATATATCAGCCTCTCTTCTGGCATGAAACAAAATTGAATAAGAGGCCTTTGATAAGATGTGAGCTGATAAGATGAGCTGGTTTTTAGGAACAGATCATTATGGATGACAATCATACCAGAGGAAAGTTTTCCTTATAAGCCAGAAGAGCCCCTGCCTTTAAGCGCCCATCTGTACTCAGATTCTGAATCTCTCCTTTTGATGCAGACAACAACTATTGCAGCTATATGATGCAAGTTCTGTACACAGAATACAACAAAGCTCTGTACATCAGGGAAAGTGGATCTTTCTGACAATGGGAGAAATGTCTTTCAATGGCAAACCTCACCTAAAAGCCATCAGTTGCAACCTCTTGGCACATGATGAGCTTAATCTACGCAGAGCAGCACCTTTTGCTTTACTGTGAGTCACCTTTTCTCAAACTGCAGCCCTGTGTCAGGCTGTGCAACAACCGCTCTTCTATGGAAACTGGTATGAGCTGGGGATACTGTCTCACAACTGGCTAGATACCTCTATGCTGCCTAGAGAGAAAAACAAGAACAAGGTGACTGTTCTGATCCCACTCACATTATTTGTGGAAATACCAAATAACATCATAACCAAACTGGACTTTCACGGACACTGAAGATGGCAAGAATAGTTGGAGTACTTGACAGTGAAGATAGATAGAGAGCTACTGCTAGGGGAAAAAAAAAAGATCCAGCAGTCTAGTCTGAACATCCCCCCTTCGCAGCTCTGGTTTTTGACACCCAGGCTAAGGGATAACACTCTATTACTTGCCATTCAAAAGAGGTGGTGCTTGCACCCTACCTTGCAGCATCTCTAGACTCCAATACTCTGAATGTGCACAGTTCATAGCAGGAACCAGCCAGTAAATACAAATAAAGGGATGTGAAAACCTCAAACTCACAAACATGACTTTTTTTTTTTTTTAAGCTTAAAAGCATTGTTCAGCACAGTAGCATTATGGTATGGTGAACTCTTCTGTTAAGAGGGGTTTATTCTTTAGCTCCTTACACAAAGAAAACAGAACAGACTCTGTGTTCCAGAAGTCTGACACAATGTATTAGAAGAAACACACTTAAGCATAGTGGTCCAACACAGCACTGCCTTACACAGGAGAAAAGCCAACATCAAATTATTTAAGACTGAACTAAATAACTTAAAAGCCTAATGGAGAGCATGATTTTGGACACAAGAAGAACTTTATAGCTGATTTCACTCCTGGAACACTGAGTAAAGAGATTTCCTCTCCCCTTTTGCTCTTGGAAAGTCCAAGGACAAAGTCAACAAAAATGTTATGAGAGATTTCATTGCAAATATAAAGACTCAACAGTAACACAAGATGCATGTGACAATACAGACTGGTATGAAACAAGCCTATAGTGCGTCTTAAAGTAGATTTCACCTGTTACTGGTGCTACAGCAAACATATATGATACAGCCATTCATGCTGCATTATAGAATCAACAATTTGAGTAAATCCAGATCCTGTCGAGAAAGCACAGATAGCAC
Source organism: Apteryx rowi (assembly GCF_003343035.1). NCBI lineage: Eukaryota > Metazoa > Chordata > Aves > Apterygiformes > Apterygidae > Apteryx > Apteryx rowi. Next base: position 263,353 of record NW_020450705.1, on the reverse strand, counting down.
TGATAGGCTTTCTGTAAGTCAGTTGTGGATCTCTCCCTCTGATCACCACCACAAAAGAAACAACTAAAGAATTCACAGAGTTTATTCTTTAAAAAAAGTTCTGTAAGAAGCAAAATAATTTATTTAAATTCAAACAAAAAAGATACATTACTGAAAGCAAATAATTATACAAAGTAACAGCAACTTAGCCCTTGGATGCAAAGTCCAGATCCCAACACTTCCCAACAATCCTGGACATTGTACACAAACAGGCTTGAGGAGTAAAGAAGGACCAAGTAGAGAGTTAGAATATAATTCAAACTTTCATTACTCTCCCTTCCCCCATAGGCCTGAAATTGCTTGAAATCCAATTCTAAGTAATTGAACTATATGTAAAAGCAGTGATAGCTTGAGCATCGTCGTTACTTTGCAAAGCCCTACTGATGACAGCAGAACAAAATCTGAGCACCATTGTTTAAACAAGATCATGGAGTGGGGACACTAACAGGAACAAGCTACAGTGTTACACTATCTGGTTAAATAGCTGTTCTCAGCCCATAAAAACAGAAACATTTCTTTCAGCTGTTTGAACCTGTAATTTTTGAACAAGTGTTTTAACTTTTTTTAATATTTTGCCTCAGTCAGGTTATTTATGCCCGTTCTTCTTAGTCAGGATAGTGAAACTAGTCTGGCACTAACAAAGTGTTGTGTTGGTAGTTCTAAATACCAACATTCAGAATAAATCTACAAAAACACCTTTTCCAGGAACCTGTCTCATGCAAAAACTTTTGTGCTTATCTTCTAAATAATCTCTCCAAAAACTCTGGGGGTTTGGTGCTTCCAGTGCTCAGTGCTCTAGGAGTTGCCAGCAAAAAACAGGGTAACATTTGGCCAGTCATCCACAAGCAAATCCAGTGTCAAGTATTTTTAAAGAAGCCAGTTGGATTTTATACCCGAAAATCACAGCTAGCAAAGCCCTGATTAAAGTGCATCCGACTTGTTTCCAGTAAACACGCTGCTTTCCCAAGTTCAACTCAACACCATTAACAGACACTGAGTGACCTGTAAAACAGTTATTATGTAATTATACCAGGGACAGTTCTAAGAGATCAGAACAGCACTGATCAGACAAGCTGAGAGATAGCTATCTGCTGCTGTTTTAAAAGAGCATCCTGTGTGGGAGAATCATACAACAGAGAGGAGTGAAAGAAAACATGGTACATGAGAATGTATGTGTTCCTGTCGTACCTCCTGGTGTCAACACTGACATGAAGATGACTGAATCTGGAGCACCTGCAGGTGAAGACTTTGCCAACCTGATATGTGTATAATGAACCTGACTTAGCCTGAAGAAATTTAAGTCTTTTTAATGACCCCACTGACTTTGAGGTCAGGCTTGATGAAATGGCCAGAAAGGGCCCAGCTGAAAGAAATAAGGAAGATCAGAGCTGCCCGCCAAGGCAGGAGGAGACTGCACAAGTTTCCCTCCTACTCTCATCAGGCCCTGTCACAGACTGCAGCTGCAAGACCAGGTGTAGACACAAGACCTTTTCTGTTGGCACTGAAACCTCTCTGCTGTATCAGCAAACTGTCCGCTCTATGCTTCTGCTCAAACATATGTTTTCATTTATCAAAACAGCCGCATCAGATTCTGGAGTGGGAAAGAACATGGCCGCATAAACACAGGCCTCTAGTAGCAGGTCATGCCAAGTATGTGCCAGACATTTGCACCTTACTTAGAATATCTGCATTCAACCTATTGGGCTGAACTAAATGGTGAGGGTAGCACTCATCACTGCAACACCACAGAACTCCATAAAGTGTTTAGAATGTTCTGTTCATAAATCCTGACACCCAAACCCAAACCCACGAGAAGATGGCTCCTAAGACCTGACTTTTGTCCTGATGCATCATGTGATGCATATGCATTAGGTGCAGCCAATGATCTTCACCGACCATAATTACTCTTAAATGTAATGAGAGACTGAGCACAACCAATTATTTCATGCTCATTCCTGGTATGACACCCTGATTTTGTATCACTTGCTGATATGACCCTAAAATAACACAGATGAGAGTATCACCTGCACAGGGTAGCTCCGCACCATCCTAAAAGCTAATGCATTCTCCTCTACAGTTTTAATGGTGAAATACATACTGATCAACCCTTACTAGGTCTCCTTCCCTTTTAAGATTTTATGTAGCCCAAAAGAACATAGATGCATTTGCCAGCTCCCATATAAATCTGAGAATTTCCAACTTTGGGGTTATAGTTAGTACTTTTTTAATGACACCCAGAACATGCTACACAATGTAGAGAGATGATTCTTGGAAGCACTTTCACATAGTTATGATGAACCTCCAGCCAAAAGGAATATTTAATTTTCATACTTGCCCACGCAATCTTTAGACATCAAACGCCAGCTGCAAAAGATTTCCCAGGGCCATGGACACCAACCAGTCATACTCTGAACATTGGAATCCTGCCTGCCAGGAAAGAAACTCTTAATTTTCCAAAATAATCCAAAAAACATACATGAACATAGGGGTGACAAGAACTCACCATCCTGGCACACTGGGAACTCCACACTGGAGTCTTTCCAAAATGCTGAATACATGTGACCAGACACATATCCCAAAAGTTCTCTCTTAATACCCTTTCCATATGTAATTTCATTAAGTGGACAACAGTATGTCACACAACTCCCTTTAGGAACAGTCAGTCAGCCCCTGCCACAGGGCTCAAAGAATGCTTTCACAAATAACTGATCTTCTCACACAAGAAAAAACAAAACAAACAAACAAACACTGACTGCAGTTTATAGGCACGACAGCCCAAATTTCAATAGTGATGATTATGCCAAATGTTTAACTGGCAGGCATGGGATCATCTGCAAATGAACTCAATTCAGGTCACAATGCTCTCTATAATGCTGCCCACCACTATGTATGCTGCTGGTAAATCATGTTTTATGTAAAAATATTTTAATTCACATCTGTGTCATATCAGTCAAGGCTAAAATAACTTAAGAAAATATGTATTAGGAGTATCAAGGGTAAAAAGGTGATATAGCTTGATACCCTGCACTCCAAGAAGAGGATTACAAATGTAAATAGTGAAGGAAGCAATATTAAAAGGAACAAATCTCTCAATATTTACTGATTTCTAATTTCCATTAGAAACTGAAAACTCCAGATTGTTGGTGTCAGATTCATACATCTTAAACTGAAATTAAGCCTTCGGCAATTTCCACACTCCTGCTGGGTTGGCAGACTGGCCCAATACACCCCCTGTTGCCTCCAGACTCATTACTCCCCCATACCCAAGCACTGCTCTGTCAGACGGTAAGGAGAATTTGCCTTTGCTGTAGAATGCACTGTTTGAGGCCACAGGACAGAATCCAGTATCAGTGGCACACAGACTAGGGAACGACATATACTCCAAGAAACACCACACTGTAACAGTGACCACACTTGTATGTCCCAATTATATGAGGTGACAGTGTTTTGTTCTAGGAAGAACTCATAAGACTTATGCAATAATTCTCTTGTACTTTGAGGCTGTTAGAACAAGCCCCGGATTCCCATCAGTGTATCATACACTTATGTATTCATCACTGAACTCACTCCTTCCTCGTTTTGCAAGGATGCTGCAACCAGAACCAGCTCAGTTTTCTGCCCTCCTCCCCTTAGCCTGAACATACCAAGTCCGTGGCAACGACTACACCAATTACAGTAAACCTGAAATCCCAGACTCCTTCCCTGACAAGGAGACTCTCCAACTACATTTTACAGAAAACCATTGTGAAGAGACTATATTTAAAGTCTGGTGATATGACAAAATAATTCAGAAAAAAATAATTGGCAAGTTAAGGACAGAGTTGAACAACAGTTGTCCAAATGAACTAACCTTCAGTTACCAGATTAGCTATTGAGAAGCTGCCCAGAAACATTGACAGTCAATGTTAAAATGAACAGCTGGCTAATTTGGTCCAACTTGGAAGAGGAAGAAATCCGAATGCTGTAGAAAAAACAATATAGAATATATACAATTCCACATACAAAGAGAGTCAAAAATGGATGCAGTACATTGTCCTCCCTTGTTCAAGAGTCTTACAAACTGAATTTTCCAGCCTACAAATTCCTGCTGTGGCATCCTGTTGTGCAAAGAGATCATCCACATTCTTCTCAAGGCTTGACTGCTTAAGACAATAAGCTTCCAAAAAATCCCAGTCCTTGGGGTTTCCCTTAGCCTGACAGGACAGGGTACAATTCCAGATCTTCTTAGCAAACAGGCACTTAAATAGCAAAGATATCTCATTTTTATTACAGAAAATAGAGGAGTAGGTAAGTGGCACTCTTGGACAATGCAGATGTTGCAGATATGCTGTGTGGGTGTACAGACAGCAGATACTAATCCAATACATGACAGAGGCATTCATAATTGTAAAACCATCTCTGATATTACCTGCCAAGAATTTTTAGGGCCACTTCTCAGACAGCACTGCAAATCTGAATCCAATACAACGGGGACAAAAATCACGTCTAGCTTTTACTCTAGAGGTAAAGTGTCATCTTTTTCACAGCATTTAGTCTCTAAAATTCACTTTTCTCGTGACTGGTTTTCTTCTTGAACAAACCCAGATAAATCAGAAAAGAATCCCAGTGCATCAAGAGATGTGACTGCTCTATTAACTGAGCAGAGAGGTATATGCCAGAGATGTTCTCTTCAGATGGAGCACAGAAAAGGACCTTGCACTAATGAACTGGTACCAAAATACTGCAGGGCATCATCATGAGACGCAATACAGTGGCATCAAGATTCGTCCATCAGCTACATCCTAACCAGGTGTTCTTGGCATCTGGAACAGAAAGGCATCTCTAATTAGCTGCTGTACAACTTTGTGATGGATGTGTGGTACAACAATGTAGTACAAGTCCTGGACTGGTCTGTTTTTTACAGTGATGAGCAACACGTTTTAAGTAATAGTTGAAAAACTCACTCAGTTGGGACATTCATAAATTTCACCACTAGCTTTATGTTACTTGGTACATCTTTGAACACTGAATGTTCCAGAAGAACAGTTCAAAATAAGCCGTGTAGATGTCAATCAATCATCAGTAAACAGTGACCACAGAATTATGCACACTCTTTCTACTTCAGGTTATTCTTGTGTACAAGACAGAAATTACACATGCTTCAAATACAGAGGGAAAAAAAACAAAACAAAAAAACCCCCAGGTTTCTCAAAGGAAAGAGGCACTGACAAGAACAATACAGAGAATTATACAATTATGAATAGAAATGCACAGGCTACAGCCAAAAGGTTGCTGTGAATAGACTTTCCTTTTCTTATGCTTTGCTCTCTACTGATCAAAAAAAAAAAAAGTAATTAACTGTAGAATCTAAACGTCTGGGATATCAATAGGCTGTACAATAGGAAAACCTATAGCAGCCAGTATTTCTAAGCCATGCTTATTAACAACTTAAAGACATGCAGACAAGAAACCGAAAACTTAATTCATAGCTCACCTTATCACATCACGATACAAGACAATCCCATACAGCCTTGATTCCCATCTTCGCTGCTGTTGAGCTTTTTCATCCGGTACTGCCGGATCTCTCTCACCAGTGTGTAAAAAGCATCTTCCACACCCTGAATGCAAATGATCCAGGTAAAGTATTTCCTTTCCTGACTCCTTTGAGATCACTGTTCTTTCCATCACAGGATCCCTTAATGTATTTAAAACACATACTTTTACAGGAAGAGTAGTAGCCAACTTATCCCACAGTTCATCAGAGCAGAGAACTAGCACCTATGTCCAAACCTCTCCGCTTACATTCTTAACTCTTCCTCTGAAGCAAATATCCAGGGTAACAATCATTAAAAGAGACAAGGCTAACTGTAACCATAGAGAAATCCTGTGCAGGAAACAAGCTGCTACTTGCCATATCTCCATTTTAGAATTCCATTTTTTGGCTACTGCTTAACAATTGTACTTTTCCTGTTTCGTTCCACATTAACATAGGTAGAACACAGGCTGACTAGACAGGCCCACAGATTCAATACAATTCTGAAGAAGTCCTTCAGTTAAATCTCAAGATTGTTCTGTAAACAATCTCATAATTGGCCTTCAATAAAAAGCCAAGAAAACTGGACAGGTCTGGCATGGCTAACTGCACAGTCTAACTGTTTCTCAGCAAGAGCAGATGAAGCTCTCTTTGTCACACAAACATCACCTACTTTAAAAAAAAGTATACATCTCTCTCTCTTCCTCTCTCTCTCTCCCTCCCTCTCTGTGCAAGACTGAAGTCATTTGTATACTGATGCAGTCCAGAGATAAAAACAGAACTCCTACAAACTACAAGTAAGTGGGGAAATCAAAAGCTAAAACTGGAAATGGATTTAAAAGTGCTTACTTCTACAGGTAAGAAAAAAGTATACAGGAAAGAGTTTGACAATTCTGCATTTACAGCACAGGAAGAAGTCAAACCAAGAATGGAAGCATCTTACCTGTCTTGTTTTAGCAGATGTCTCTATGAAGGGGATTCCATAGCTTTTTGCTAATTCTTGAGCCTGCTTTGTGTCTACTGTTCTTGTGGGTAAATCACACTTATTCCCTACTAGCACCATTGGCACATCATCTGAGTCTTTCACTCTCTTTATCTGTTCTCTTAAAAAAAAAAAAAAATTGTTAGGAACTATCTTCTACATTTAAAAGCTGGTTTAGTTCAGTATCTCGAGAACTCTGTACTACAGAAGTACATATCAGGGCTGGACAGGACCTTGGAGGTTCTAACATCCAACAGTACTTTTTATAGCTAGCATACTCCATCATCAAGTCCATGAACAAGCCCACTTTGATGTGCTTTCCCCTTCCTACCAACTTTCTTATGTCTCCTTTTCTGTATGCTCTGAAGAATAAATAGCATTTGATTAAGACAACAAGCTGGATAGTTGTTCCATTCTCCAGTGACTAATTATGTGTAGATTCAGAACACAGAAAGCTTGGAAAACTTTCCAAAAAAGTGGGAAATTTAACATTTTTCTAGCATTTAGTCTTCACTGGGTTTAAAGGCTAACATACTTGATGCTTCTCCAGTCATTTCTCCCTAGTGGTAAAGAACTAGATCATACCTGTAAAGGTTAATATCAGCAAATGATTTACTATTGTTAATAGCAAAAACACAGAGGAATCCTTCCCCAGTTCTCATGTATTGGTCACGCATGGCGCTATACTCTTCCTGTCCAGCAGTGTCCAGAATGTCTAACAAACACGTTTCTCCATCAATAACAACCTGCTTTCTATATGAATCCTGCAAAAACACATGAGAATTTTAGATTAGAAAAAGTTTGCACTACTTCTTTCAATAGCAGGCAGTATCAGGAAAAATTAAAAAGAGTATGATTCAGAAGAGCTTTTCTATTTTTTTTCTCCTCCAATGCAAAAAGCATCAATAACTAACATTAAAAGCACTTAAGATTTTACTCTAAAAATTGCACACCCTTTCTTGCAAAAAAAAAATTATCCTTAGTTATCCTTCATAAGAAATTCCTCAAGTGATGGACAGAGAGAATAATTTATAAATACCCTCACTACAACAGAAACTAAAATCTAAGTAACACTGTAATAAAGTGACCTTTTTTGTTGCTGTTGTTAGCTGCCTGCACTCTGCTTTGGAAACAAAAGTAGGACAGGCAGAGAATCTTTGAAGGGGCTTTTCCAGAACTCCTGATCCTGCGCACACTGATCTCACATCTTGATCTTTAAGCACAAAGTCAGCTATTGTACCTAGCTCCTTATTATTTATATACTTAACTCATATAAACAAGGGCAGAAACAAATATAGGTTCTGTCACACCTGTTCAGTACTGTCATAGAAGTGTTTTTAAATACCACTCCTGAAAACAATTGGATGTTTTACAACTAAGGCTAACAAAACTAGCACTTTAAGTGAACACATTTACACCACAAGGGGGGAAAAAAAAAAAAAAGCTGAATCATTGCCTAACTACAAACATGACAACATCTGGTTTGAGTAATCTGCCCAAGTGTGTGTGGTAAGCCGAACACAGCTGTAGTAACCCCAGTGAAGGTGCTCAGGTCCCAGCCCTTGCTTTCGGTTTGGGCCGAGTTGAGTTTTTGAGGGGTCAGGGTCAGGGTCCCGTCAGAGTGCCGGTCATGCAGCGCTCCCAACAGGGCAGCGCCTCCTGCCTCACCTCGATGGTGGGGTCGTACTCGTCCACGAAGTGGTTCTGGATGAGCTGGATGGTCAGCGCGCTCTTGCCCACGCCGCCGGCTCCCACCACCACCAGCTTGTACTCGGTCATGGCCCCGGGCGCGGCCGCTGGGCGGTTCGGGGCGCTGCCCCCCCTCCGCCGCCGCTGCCTCCCGCGCCCGCCAACGCGCAACACCCCTCCGAGCGGCCGCCTTCCGGCTTCCGGCCCCAGCATGGCGTCAGCGCCGGCCGCCGGAAGGGCCGCGAGCGGCACCGCCGCTTCCGGGCACGTGACCTAAGAGCGGCCGGCGCCCTCTGGCGGCCCGGCGCCAAGCAACACACGGGGCGAGAAGGGAGACTTTGTTCAAAATCAGTAAAACTTTATTCTATTTCCATTCTTTGCCATTAACAGAAAAAAATTGGAGAAAGCAATGTTTGTTTTACAAAGATAATGCATCTCCCAGAGAAGAAAACCCTAAATTGAGAATAGAGGTAACATGGAAAAAAAAAAAAAAAAAACACAGTACTGCCCTCTATTCAAAGAAAATAACTCCTGATCTTTTTGGTTAAAGTAATACTTAGACCAATCATTCAGTTTTCTTGCTTGATAAAG
>NW_020450705.1:224317-254400 GCF_003343035.1 Apteryx rowi | reverse complement strand
AAAGAGTATTCACTTCAGGCACAACTTTTTTAAATTTAAATCAGTAAAAGAAACTGGGTTTAGAAGCTGCAGTGTTCTAAGCAGCAGCAGATTTGTGCATTGTTTTAAATATATTTAAATTACCACACTGATGGCACACCTCAGCCTTATGAAATTCTGCACTGCATGTTTCAGAATGCTACAAAAATAGGTCTACCCTGGAAAGAGACTTTCATTGAGCTCTAACAGAAAATTGCTGGCTAAAGGACTCAAATGAAATATGAAAACAGTGTAACATTTGGCCACCAACTTAAGTTATCTGAACATTCATACAGATTTTTATATTAAGTTGAACATATTCCACCCTCATGTGGTCCTCAGAATTTGAGCAGAGTGAGCAGAAAGTGAGCCTTCCACGCGAAGGCAGAAGATAATGCAATTGAGCGCTAAGGCATAGTAAAACCTTGGCCAAAATAACAAAGATAAAGCATATGTAATTGTAGTGCAGAATTCCATAAGGTCTACCAGAGTAGAGCTGTCTATAATGTTTACTCACATAGGCAATGTAGATTTGCAGTTACCAGTTGCGTTAAATGCACCATTCAAAACAAGCTTCTAAAATGTGATACTATAAGGCGCCACCTTAAGTTCTCCAGGATGCAACTGTGCATAATTTTAAAATGGTTTCATAAATTTATTTTAAACATAACATGAGAAGGTGTTAAAACTGATGTAATAGCTTCTTAGAATTTGGAAGGGATGAATTCAGTACCCTTCACCAGCCCCCATCACTCAGTCGTACTTCAGGTATGGGTTTTGTGAATCAGTCTATAACACCAGCCTGGCGAATCTTTCTCTCTGCACCAAATCCCTGCAGATAAGAGGGGGGGGGGGAAAAAAAAAAAAAAAAAAAAAAAGAGAGAGACGACTTTTAGCTCCAGGGATCATGCTTTTAAGCAAAACTTGTTTTGTTCCAATGAGGTACAGCATGAGCACATTTTTAATTAGCTGCATTTGTTTCCAGAAACAGATAAAGTAGCAAAAAGGCAACCATGGGGATTCTGTGTTTGCTCTTAACAGTCCTAGACACCTCACGGTTTCCAGACACTGTCATCTTCTGTATTTCAAGTGGTGACAGGACTTCATGTGAAAGGCAAGTTTAGATACAGAAATTTCACTTATTTCTGAAAGGGGCATCAAATGGGCTTTAGAAGGAAAAAACAAACCAAGATACTTGTTATGGGCAGAATGCAACTAACAATTGGTTGCTTTTATCCATTGTGCTCTTGTGAAACTGCAGCATACGTTATTGACACTGAGGGTATAACGGTCCTTACCTTCTGACTAAAGTAATCTAGTCTCACACTGCAGGGGATTAGTTCACTAAGAAATGGACACCATGTTTCAAACAGTTTAAGACTTCCAACAGAGGAAGCAACGTTACATTATCTAAGCCAAAATGCAAACTGCAGTTCTGCAAGCTAGTCTTTTATCTTATGTACCTTTGAGTTATCCGGCCCCCTGGGCTGACGAAGAACTGTTAGACGAGGAGCATTGGCATCATCCAGATTAATGCTCTTTAAACGATTGACAAGTCTATCAGGACGTGGAGCAGCAACAGCCTTAGCGCCTTCACTGTAACAGAGTTAACCACACAGACCAGTGAGGACTTTCCAGAGATGATGTAAGCTACCTAATTTATAGTCACGTTCCCTACTAAGGCATTAGCATAGTTCGAAATTGGACCTTCTGGAAGACACCACAGATGTCTGCCTTACAACCATAACTGTAAACACCGGATTCTGAAATAATAGTAGCTCAAAACAGTATTCTCCAGTTACTACTAATGTGTGCATGACACTTCCTGCATTTGTTCCCTTTGATTGAACCAGTAAAAGGCTCAGGCTGTGCTGTTATGCGCTGGAAACTCACATCTCTGAAAACAATGATAACAGATTCTTGAAAGCAAAATTAAGCATTAGCACTTCCATGGCCACAGGACAAGATTTCAAGCTTAAGCAAAATACACATTTTGAAGAAAACCACACTGCTTAGAAGTAGCTCAAAAGTACAAACTACTTGTCATCCCAAACAAGTGGTATGCCAAATAAGAAAAAAAGAGTGCCTGACACTGTTTTTCTGTTTAAAATGAAAGATAGATGCTTTCTAGAAAACAGGTGGAAGCACTATGCATGATGCAGAAATTGCCAGAGAGGCCACTAACTACCTACAGTACACTTAGTTTTCATATCATTTCTTAATTTCCAAGTAGAAAACTGTGCCAAGTCTCTACTATGTAGAATTTAAGAACAGATTTAAAAAATAAAATAATAATAATAATAAAAAAAAACACTATGCAATTAAGAAAAGCTGAGTCTTGCTGCTGTGCTGTGCTGGCCACCCCACAAGTGCTGGCCGTGTTCTCAGGTGAAAGATTCTCACTGAAGCCAGCCAAAATTCAGAGTTCCACTTCTAGGAAGAGCTAGTTTCAGTTTAGAAGCCACATGCATGCTATTACTGATGTAGAAGTTAGTGTGCCAGATTAAGTTTAATTCCAAATCCTCACCAGACACGCCACACATTACAGGCACTGCATTTCCCTGTGCGCTGGTTCAGGATTACTGAGAACTCCACTTCATCCCCAGCCTGTAGTTCCACACCATCCTGAACTTCTTTGACATGGAAGAAGAGCTTTTTGCTGTCACCCACTTCATAGTTAATGAAACCAAACTGAAAACAACACACCACATAGTTATTTCTTTCACCTTTATCCAAGCAGATATAGTGACATACACGTTATTGCAGTTAAAAAAAAAAAAAAAAAAAAAAAAAAAAAAAAAAAAAAAAAAAAAAAAAAAAAAAAAAAAAAAAAAAAAAAAAAAAAAAAAAAAAAAAACCAACCACACCCACCCACAACACTTTGAAGAGTAAATGGAGTTTCTATACCAACAACAACATTCTGGCTGGAAACGATACTCCTGGATGTTTAGCCATCTATCAGGTTTCTAAAGCCAAGTCTACAGAACAAGTTCTAAAATCTGACAAGCGCAGGCAGTAGTATTAAACTGAGAAAACCACTGCTGCATGTCTTTTTCTAAGACCCCATCTCAAAAGTTAGATAGAAGAAACCATTCCATTGTTTTGTCTGCATCACTGGTATAAAAGGTCAGTTACTTCTGTTTACTGTTTTACTCTTATATAAGGCAATATCCAGCAAAACCCATCTAGCCTCTCCCTAAATGACTAGAGCTTAGGGTTGCAAAATAATTATAAAAATAAAATGCATTCACAGCACCTAATTCTCTAAATATTTTGCATTGCAAGTAACTAGGACAGTGACCACCCGTCATATTTCAGATGGACTGTAATCACCAACTGCTTAATGCTGCGAAGAAGCTTCTTCCAGTAGCAGAGCATGCAAGTTTTCTTTTTTGTCTTAAACACACTTTTACTTAAATGCCCTACTCAGCAGTAACTAGCTAGATCAATTCTTAGAACATCCCAGAACAGGACAAAGTAGCTCCTCAGAATCAATCACAAAAGGAACTGCTGCTCAGTAGTACTGATTTATCAGCACCAAAGCTGTAGTTCACTTTTACTGAAACCACACTATGCAGATTCACATAAATCAGTATGTGGGTTACACAAAACTCATTCTCTAGAACAAGAGCATAAAGCAGTCATAGCTTGTGCACAACTGAAGCTTCTTAGATTGAGCACTGAACTGGGTTCTCATCTGCTCTATGCCAACTCAAACAGTTACTTCTGATTAACATTCATCTTGTCTTCATAGTGGTATTCACTCACCTGATCTTTCACACATTCCACTGTGGCTCTGCGGAAAGGTGTGATGTTAACAGCCATTGTCTGCCCATTTTGACCAAGAACACAGAGCTGGAATTTTACTGTCTCTCCCTTTTGCAGACAGTCACCTTTGTTCGCCATTCCAACAATTCCAAATGGATAAACCTCTCCTTTCATCTCACCTGGAGGGGAGGAGGTGGGAAAACAAGAGAGAATTAAGAGTTTTTTTTGTTTTTTTTTTAAACTGAGAACATTTAAAATTTATTTTCAATACTAGAAACGATACTTTTACTGTCAGTAACATAGTGTAAATATAATCCTTAGCATTTCTATTTACAGTTCATTAAATTACTAATCTTATTCTGAATCTGAAAAGGGAACATGTAAATTTATCTTAACTATACAACTGTATTTACTACCATCATTAAAGCAAGCATCACGTATAGGTGACAAATCTTACCATCCTCCATGACTTCAATCATGCCCTGGTATTCAGTCTGTGTGGGATCTACACTCCGCAAAGGACGAATTACTTTACCAGAGTAAACAGTTGGATCAGCTTCTTCAGTGATCCCATTCACTGAAAAGAAAGAGAGACAGAAATGAAAGCACAGAATGTTCTAGTCATACTTTTTGTTTTAAAGCAGAGTAAAAAGTACATCAGTATCAGCCAGAAGCCTATAGTTTGCACTGCAAGACATCTAGGACAGTGCACTCTGTCACCCAGGAAAACTGGAACAGCTCTAATTCAGTAATATTTAGCGAAAGCTTTTCTAGTCAACACAAGGGGCGAAAAAAATGGTACCTTCCAATGGAACTAAAGGCCTTGGAACATGAAAGGCAAATCATTTTCATTCGCTACCACTGCATTCCCAATTCCTGGATCATTTTAATCATTGATATCCTTTAAGCTTGTCATTTCTTTCTTAAGGCCCTAATACCCACAACCTGCAATTCCTCTTGAAACCTTCCTTCTGTGAAGGACACCACAGCTACTACAATTATTAAATTAGGTAGTTTTGTCACAAGATCTCTCCCTTTAATTAAAGGGGACAGAGTACGGTAAAGGCCCAGAGAGTTGCTACTGTCTACAGGATTGTTGTTCTGCACAGGTTTGTTCTTTGGTAACACAGGAAACAGCTTTCAGGAAACTTGTTACTGAGATTAGTGCTTAGTGGGCTTAACTAACAACCACATTAGGCATCCTCCTTTTGCTCTGAACTCCAACTGTAAAGAGATCATTAACAGACTTTACCATGAGCACCTTCAAAGACTATTTTAAGGAGAAATTACCAGGTACAGTCTTACCTGCATGCGTTTTGTTCACCTTTTCTGCACTAACTTTGTTTCCTTTGCCTTTTGACAAGCTGTGCACAACCGTGTCTCCAAGTTCCAGGCTCTCAATATCACCACAGTCTTCATTTAAAAAAAAAAAAAAAAAAAAAAAAAAGAATTAGGAGTAACTTCCTTTTAGTTACATGACAACAATAATGCTCATGCAACAGTAATGCTTTAACATGTAAACAGGATGATTAGAACCCACCTAACTGGCTTGGCACCCTGCATTTTTAAGAAATCCCCATCTGAGAAAGTGAAACCTTTCAAATATACAGTTCTCAAACTGTATTTCTTAGCCTAGAACAAAGCTTTCATCCAGAGGCCCAGAACACCAAGAACACTCACTCTAATAGAAAAACCTGAACCAGTCCAGCAGAGATAAGTAATGGACCTGAGACACCTGAGTCTATAAATGTGTGAAGTCTAAAGGGTTAACAGTCACCTCTACATAAGAGAAATAAAAAGAACACGAAAACACACTAGACAACAAGAGGGAGAGAAAATGAGAGTGACTGGTTCACCTGTAATGAAAAAAGATCTCCTTATCATGATTGGCTGTTTCAATAAATCCAAAGTTATCTTTCAGGGCTGCCACATATCCCAAAAGCCTCTTAGAACTATAGTTGCGTCCAAGCATTCTGACAGAAACAGCTGTTTGCAGACCAGTTCTTTTCACTTCACAAACGCTGAACTCAACCTGTTAGAGATGCAGACCATTAATGGGGGGGGGAAGCCACCCCCCATCCCCCCCCACACACCCAAACAACTCATTTTAAAGCTGTATAGCTCTAATCAATAACTAGGTTCTCCAGAAAAGTCTTATTCTAGCCACCAGTCTCCCAGAAACATGTCAAGTCTTTTGACATTTACTACATTCCAAAGAGTGGCAGAGTGACACCAATGACACCTAGAAGGGCAAGTCATCCCCTAGGACTCAGATTCTTTGGCCCACTAAATACAGCCTATCTTCATGTGATTAACCTCTTTGTACACTTTTCCTTATCACCAGTGGCCCACAGTGAGCATGAACCTAGTTTTGGATTTTTAAAACAGTAATTAATGCTTCCATAGCATGGCTCCTGAACACTAACAGTTTTTGGGTTGCCCTTCCAGATCTCTCAGCACCTTCGCCTTCCTTTGCCTCTCAAGCTATTTCACTCATTGAAGATGTTCTCCATCTTCAAAAGCCATCTCAAGGCCTTTATGCTAATCTCTTGAATATTCATCCAAGTGGAGCTACAACTTCAGGACAAGAATTTCTCATTTAAATCATCACTTCCATAGGAAGACACTACTTTCATGTATGTCTCAACATGTTTTAGGATATTTTCTACATAGCTAAGAAAAATAAAGCCACTCAAGCTTAGGACAGAAGAAATAGGTGGCATTACGCAGACACCTTGTCCTTCATTTCTTCTGAAGGAGAAAACAAATGCAACAACAAGGCAAAGAGAAGCTCACATCTGGCAATGCACAGAAAAAATATTTCCCAATGATATACTTAGTTATATTGCCTTATCTCCTATCTGGGGATTAGCAGATCCTTCCACATCCTTGGCCTGGTAAGGAATGGTCAATTTTACTCCACAGTCGTCATAAACGATTATTCCATCCTCAGCTTCCTAAAGACAAGGCATCAGGATTTAGCAATTGGCTTCTTATTTGTAAGTAAAAGAAGTTTACTACATACAATCCAAGCATCACTCAGAGTCACAGAGGGTTTTCAGTAACTGCTCTGCAACTGGTTTAAAAAGCAACAAAGCAATCAACTCAAAGCAAGCAGACTAACAAACACAAGCTTTAAGTGATACATTAAAAAAAAAAAAAAAGAGCTTTTTCCCTACACAATATTTTTAAAGTGAAGAAAGTACCACTATTTCAAGTATTTATTGGAAGTTCAAGTATTTGTCAGAGTTTAAAGAGGCATGAAACCTCCTCTAGCCCTAGAAATTTCATTTCAGCTAACTAAAGCATCTTCTGCAGTAGGAGGTAGAAAGAAGTTTCCCATTAAGGTCCTGGAAATTATCCTCAATAGCAGCATCATTACAAAGCAGCAACCATACTTTTATTATCTTGTTTCACACAAGTTAGTTTTAATGACTTCTGTCATTAGCTATTCAATGTATTTCACATTTATATAGATAAGCAGTACTTCAAAAAGTTGAATTAGAGATTTTAAAGCAGCCTCAATGTCCAAAACAAGAAATACAAAACAGCTACTTCACAATAGCACCAGCATTACCTTCTCTTTGCCTTTATTTGGGCTAGTGGCTTTGGCTGGAGTGGCTTCTTTGTCTATAGTGCCCACAAAACGGTGATCTGATTGGGTGTGAAAAGAAACCGTGCCCTTTGGAAGTTTTTTAATCCTTATAGCATGATTTCTTTGAGCAGATAGCATATCCTGAAAAACAAGATTGACCAGATTTTAGGCAGATGACAAGCTATTTTTTTTTTAATTTTAAATGAAAATTTAGTTTGCAAATAGATTAACTCACTTACAGGGACCACAGTAAACTCTACTTCATCAGAAATATGGAGCTGGTTTCCGTCCATAATTTCACTGAAGTGAAAGAACATGCGAGCATCCCGATCAACACATTTAATGAAGCCAAAGCCATCTCTCATTGCTGCAATCACACCCTGAGAATAGACAGGTGGATAATAACAGCTTTATTAGAAGTATGCAACATCTCCCTGCAGTAAGATACAACTGTGAAACATGTAATAA
The DNA here is from genome assembly GCF_003343035.1 of Apteryx rowi. Taxonomy (NCBI): domain Eukaryota; kingdom Metazoa; phylum Chordata; class Aves; order Apterygiformes; family Apterygidae; genus Apteryx; species Apteryx rowi. The sequence goes on along the minus strand of NW_020450705.1, from coordinate 246,551 downwards.
TTTCATAAGGTTCAGGACCTGTATTCAAATGACAACATTTCTTGGTATATGAAATATGTTTCCTTGCAAACTGTAGCGCTAACACCTATGGTCAACCTGAAATGCAAACCAAATCCTACTTACCTAGTTTCACAACTGAATCTCTTATGAGTAGTGAAGTAAGTGGAAAAGATAAGTTGAAGCCATTAGCAAGAACTACAGTTAAAAAAAAAAAATGACATCACTACTACACATAAAAAATTTATCTTGAAAGGGGTGCTGCTACAAGTACATGCATTATCTATACCAGTACATGATTCATTTATATACGCATACTTGCGAGAAATATTCAAGAATCAATTAAAAAAACAGATCAAGAATGGTGATCTGATGGAAGCTTAAGACAGCAGACTTTCAGACAAATTGAATTCAAAAGCTTCCTTTCAAAGAGGTTTGTTAAAGCGAGACTCACATCCACGGGCATGTATTACAATGAGTTAGGTTTAGTATTTTAGTAGCCTTCCTGATAACTACTAAAAATGGAATGCTGAAGGATAAGCAGAATATAACATGCCCTATTAAGTATCAAAAATCCTTTTCTCGCCCTCGCCTTGTTAAAAAAGGCTCCATGAGCTTGCTTAAAGGAGTTCGTGACTCAAATTAGGAAGTTCTCTCCATACTAAAGCTTAAACACTGTTTAGACAGATTTTATTTATTTTAATACAAGAGCAGCACCAGACTTCTGATAAAGATGTTGGTTTGGATCATTAATTCAGATATAGTAATGCCTGAACTGCTAGTTATAGCAACTTATGGAATAATGTGTGCATTTACGTAACACTTTCTGCTTTAGCAGATAAAACAGAATAAAAAAGTAAACCATCTATCTGTATGGAATATTTAAACAGGATACTGAATATTTGGGAAATCATGAATGAGTGCAGACTATCATCCATGTAATATAGTAAACAGAAAAAGTAGTTTACAGCAAGATATCACAAGTCAGTTTTTTCTTCTTACTCTTCTGCCCTTTTAAACTTCAGTTATTATCAATCTGACAAATTCAAAGAAGAGAACTTTTATAAACAGAAGTGAAAGCAAGTTTTTTCTTAGTCATGAAATTAATTCAATCTTTGTTTTATAAACACTCGTATTCATAATAAAGTGTACCACTGCTAATAACACTCAATTAATTCTTCCTGTGTTCTCTACAGGAATCAAAGATACGCTTTTATACTGGTCACCACATCCATCTTAGCCCCTGTACTCCACAGGGCTTTTTCCACGTGACAGAATGCAGCTCTTTACCAGCCTTCTGCTGGATCCTTAAGCAGAGGGGGAGAGATTGTCCAAAGAACATGAAGACCAAAATCCAAAAGCTACATGCAACACCTTTTCCAATTCTTGATCTTTTCACTACTTCAACTAGAGTTGCCCCAGTTTCTTACAGTTTTCCTAAGAAATGAGTAGTTACCTATTTAGATTAAGGCCATGCAGATTTTTAACTAATAGTTCAAGACTGTGTTACTTCTGTGTCCACAATAATTCAGCTAGCAATCCACTCCAAGAGGGACAATTAAGGTCTACTTTCTACTGTGATTTCATTTTATCAGTAGTTAACCTTTTCTCTTTTAAATGAAAGAGGCAGAGTATAAATTCTGGATTTTCTACTATTGAAGAACATTGTTTGAAGAAGACATCCGAGGATTTCATTTCAGAAAAGGTGAAAGTCACTACCATGATATTTACATTAAGTTACTGTTAAAGACAATTCCAGCCCCCCATGTACCACCTTCATTTCACCTCAAGAATAACAGTAATAAAAACTACTCTTTTTAAAAAAAAATATTATCTAAAAATAGATACTTGCCATTTCTCTAGTTTCATTTGTAAACTGGAAAGTATTGGGAAGAACCTCAATATTGGTGGCTCGTTCCAGTTTGTCACGTCTGTCTGTTGAAATATTGAATCGAACGTGGTCACTTTCCAGCAAGGTCACCTTGGATTTTGTATCTTTGTCTCCAAACGGAAGTTCTTTAGGAATCACAAAGTCGACTTTGATGCGGCCAGGTAATGGGTCATTCTAGTAGCCAGGCAGTAAAATACAAAAACAAAACAAAAACACACACATGACCAACAGTTAGTTTATCTACAAGGCTCAGCATTCAGAGCTTTAAACGAGCACTTGTGAAAACACTTGCTTAGCAGCATGGCCTCACTTATACATTTGGGAAAGGAAGACACCGAGTTGAAGTGACACTCCTAGACTATAATGTCATAGTCAGAACTTAATTTGGTTTCTATCTATGTATCAAATTCAGCAGTTCCCAGGATATCAGTTTCAACATCATCACAGACAAAACACTTGGTGGAAATACTAATGCTGGCAGAAGAAAGAAGTACTGGACAACACCAAATGTCTGCTGGACTCGGACCACTGTGCTTTTTTTCCTACCACTACTAGTTTGAAATTTACTGTCCACAGCCAAATCTGAAATGTTTTTAGCACCAAATGTGTATTGCCAGAAAAAATAAAAAAATCAGTTTCAAGAACTAAGCTTATAACCATACTTACAACACTTCTAAAGGCAGAGTCTTTCCTGTTAAGTGTTAAAAAAAAGCAAAGAAAAAAACCACACACACACAAAAAAACCACACACCACACACTCCTCCCCAAAGCAGGAGCCAACACAGCAATACAGGCTGTCCCGCAGTAAATAGTGTAAACAGAAGCATTTCTCTTCACGCTTTCCTCAAAGCCAAATATTAAAGTTGAAATTATGCCTCAGTCAAGAACCTCATTACCTCTTAACGCTTACAGGAATCTAAATCAGTCTTACTCCAGCAAATACTTTCTCCCCTTTTCACTGTACTTTTGTCTTAAGAAAAAACAAAACAAAAACAAAAAACACACACACACAAAAACTCAAAATATGTTAAAACAACTCACTTTAGAGGTACCTGAAAGATTAAAAAAAATGACAAACCAACGTACCATTACCCTGTATTACCCTAATTCTTGCCTCTTTAACCTTTAGAAAAATTACATAAATTACATATTGTGACTGCTATCCATGGTTGTTACAGTTAAGTCCAAGCTTACTCTTTTGCTGTGAAGTGATGCTTACACACAGACTGTTACAGGAAAAGGGGACCATTTTTACTATTTGACCGGAATTCTTGCTAGTCAATACAACATTTCAAGCCTCAGCAAATACTGAAATTCACCTGATTTTTGCTGGGTACTTTTGGAATTACTTTGGTTACAGTTCCTTCAAAATGTTCAATGCTGATGTCTTCAAAAATGACAGTTCCTTGAGGCAGCAGTCTTACATCTGTTGCAACTTCTTTACCCTAAAAGCATAAAGTCAGTCAAATACTCACAGACAAGAGGTAAGTTAACATATATTTTCCAAAGAACCTCCTCCCCCTTTTTTGCAAGTGAATTTGGAAAAATATATATATATTTTATATATTTTTTTTAGAGAGAGAGAGAGAGAGAGCGCGCGCTGTCCAGTTGTGCTCTAGAACCTTGTCTTCAGTTTTTACTGGATTTCGTCTTACATTTCTGTCTTTGATTGTAAACTCCACATCATCACCAGGCTGTAAGGCTTCTAGGTCACCTTTAAATTCACTATAGTGAAAGAATATCTCCTTCACGACATCACCCCTCTCAATAAATCCAAAGGCTTCCTAAGAACAGAACAAAGTGTTTAAGAAATTGCCAGATAACTTAACATACCAAGACAAAATTTTACAGTTACTAGTAAGCACAATAGAAGACCAAGCCAAACACATACTGCAATTTAAAGAGTACATACACACAGCTACCATACAAACACATTATGGAAATACATAATACTGCCTTTGTTAAGAAGAATATTAGTATCAAAGATTAGCTCATTTAAACTGTTTCACCCAGTTTACACCCACAGCTCCAAACTCTTAATGGCTCTTAATAATCTGAATTTACTACTTGGAACATCACCTTTCTAGAAAACATTTTATCTTCAAATGCAATATTAAAGCTAAAGCATCACTTACTTTCATGGCACAGACTACTCCTTGACAGCGGGCTTGTTTCTTTTTTAAGAGCATAATGTTACGAGCACTTACAGCACCAGTACTAGAGGGGAAAAAAAAGTAGACAGAGCAAACCTGATAAACAACTGAAAACTGGAGCCAAAATTAAGATTGTTTTCATATGTCATTTCAAAAGCGTTTCAGTTCTTGGAACAGGCTCGAAATGCTGCCTGATCACTGCCTGACCAGATAAAGTATGAAGTTAGAAAGGCAATACCAACTTACTGTTTGTTTGTATCAATTACAAAATTAATTTTATCTCCAGTTTCCAGCTGTACATTTCCTTCAACATCCTCCGGTGTGTAAGTCAGGTAAAATACCTCCTGTAAATTAATGTTGACAAATATTACTCTATTTGCAAAATAAGCTCTTTTCAAAGATTAACACAATTTTGCTTACTAACAGTATCTGATATCAAAGAAATAAATTTAGTTGAAAATAGAAACTGATAGAATACTGCATGCAAAAAAACATTCATTCTTTCATTGTGCTGTTTTGATGAGTCCCTAATAAGCAACTCAAGTTGAAAGTTTTGTACATGGCCATCTTTAAATGTCAATTTCTAAAGGTTAAAAGTTCAGAATAAAAATGCGTTACATAACCTAGCTTCATTACCTTTTACAAAAAAACAACTATTTATCTCTACATTAAGTTCTCCATAGATATGGGCAAGCAAGCTGTCAAATTAACATTTGTTTGTAGTAATTACTGAAGTTTGCATTTTTACATAAGAACTACAACTTTTAATTAAATTGCATTGTCATTTGTCTACATTAAATTGCGCCAATTTTTTTGGTTTATAGACCACACTGATGGATCAGTCAAGAGTTAAAGGAAAATGCGTGAGCTTTACCCCATTACGTTCGTAGCATACACTCCCTGTTGGACTCTGACCCGGGGCAGCTGGAGATTTACTCTCTAAATTGTGAGGAACAGCGCACACAACCTACCAGTCACAAAAAAAATCCATTGCTAGTCATTTCAGGAGCAGCATTGTGCCATACAAAAATTTCAATATGCCCTACTATACACTCAGGGACGCACTTCAAATGTAACAAAATGGGATGCCATGCTGCAAAGTTTTAAACAGAGACTACCTGTTGACTGCGAGAACTGTTTATAGTCAAATAAAAGCTTAAACTGAACCTCTGAATTTTTGCCAGAATGAGAAAGATATATCTCAGTATGGCTGAACACTCTATGCATTTAATAGGCATGCTAAATGCATCTGCCAAATGCATCTGCCTTTTTGTACTGAATAAAGTATAGAAATTGTACATAGAAAGTAGGCATCACAGCCACTAACTTGTCCATTTATTCGTTCTTCAGGTAGTATTTCTGGTTTTATCTTCACCAATTTAACAGCGATGGGTTTTCCAGTTCGGCGATCAGAAGACACTTCAAACTCAACATCATCTACAAGACAATCAAACATGATAATGACATCACAGCCATAAGTTGTGTTTTAAAAATAAATAATAATTATAAAAAAACCCACTAACACTGACATTTGATAATTTGCTGTTTGTACCCAAAAAACAAAGAAAAACTCAGATGTCTTTGTTACTGAGAAAGAGTACTTTGCAGATTTCTCTCGCTATTCTACTTATTTGTTCCTACTGCTACTGAACTGGTCTCATGTAATGGCTTGCCCCGTTCAAGATTCCTTTCAAGATTCTGCCCCCTCCCCCCCCACCCCCACTCACTGAAAAAGCTCAGACCAGGTAATATATGCCATTAAACAGTTTATAACCTTCATTGCCACATTATTTAGCAGCATGAAGAAGGATCATCCCCCTCCTGAAAAAACAAACAGCTATCTTCAAACTAATTCTAAAAAATTGAGAGAAAATACTGAGTTTGTGAGGTATGTTATGCTATTGCCTAAGCACCTGAATCTATCTTCAGTTATACAAATTTGACCTAACACTGCACTTTTTCCAGAATGGCTGCAAGCAGTATTAACACAAGTGGCAAAAAGCTTAAGCGTTGGTAAGGTCAGTCATTGGGAGTGCTAGATTATTAATTCAATTGTCTTTTTAGCCTCTCAGAAGCAAGCACATGCATTTGTCAATGCTATAAGGTGCAAGAATTCTACAGCAAGTGAAAAGATTGGTCTTGACTCAGCCAAGAAGCTCGGCAAGTTGCCCGATTACCTCCTACTTTGAGCTCCTGTAAGTTGCCATTATACTGTGAACAGTGGAAGAACAGTCTAGCTTGCCGTTCTGAACACTGAATAAATCCATAAGAGGTCAGCAGTTTTTCTATAACCCCAGTCTCACGCAGCGCTGCCGAAGTACCATTGGGGTACCCGTTGTGTCCATTGTTGTGGAGAAGGTTTGGATCAAAGCTCATCTATTTAAAAGGGGGGGGGGGGAAAACACAGATCAATAAAATAAGTTTCTTTTCTTCATCCCCACATGGCAGGATGAGAATAACAAACACAAAGAGCCTGTGGACGTTACTGTAACAAGTAAACTCTGATTATTTTTGTAATAAAATAAGAATTCCAAAACAGCTAGGCTTTTGTAAAACTGTTATCCTTAAAATTTAGACAGACAACATACTTACAAAATAGGCCAAAAAAACCCCAAAGAGTGAAATAAAGCTTGCTTAGACCAAGACAAACTTCTGACTTATGATGCAACAGTTATGAACCAACAGTACTAAGCCTGCAAAGCTTGTTTCCTAGTTTGACTCTTTAGACTTTCAAACTAAAAAGCGAGTTCTAAGGATTTTTGCATTTTTGCACAGATATGGAATTAATACCCAGAACTAAAATTCAAACTAACATTTCTGCAGTATAAGGCTCCTTATACTACTACTAACACTAACCCTAAGTAGTATAAGGTTACTAGGGTAGTATAAGGGTAGCCTTATACTACTTATACTACTGGAGAGACTGAGAAAACTTGATTTCAGCTTTAACTTTTTTCAGTTCAATGCTGTTTTCAAATCAACTGTAAATTAGCTTTTATCTATATCATCTGTTTTTCTTTTCAAGGCACAGACACAGCTTGTAGAGATTTAGAAATCCTTTTACAAACACATTGGCTTTTTGATATGCAAAAAAGGTTTCATTTTTAAAATCAGCTATTTCCATTTACAGGTTAGCAATTAAAATCAGTTAAAATACATTACACCACATCAAACACTGCAATTCAAGAAAGACTATTCAAGACAAAAAACAGAAACAGCCAACATGCATCTTGGAATACAGTTTCAAAGGGTTTTACTTGCTGCAGTATTTTGGAAACATAATGAGACTATGTCTGTTCTGTTTTGTTGTCACATCAAGCAGAAAAGATTCAAAATTAGTCAACATTACATTTAGCAGAGATAAAAGGCTCCTGAGCAACTTGTAAAAACAGTATGCTTTTTACTGTAATACAGGCATCTAGCTTCTCAACTTATTAAAATGTATAGTTAAAGCATGCCCCATTATGCTGTTTGGCAACCAGTTTAACAACGATCCCAAAGAGCACAGCAAACCACTTGCTGTCAATTTTTTTTAAACAAAAAATTACAAGTTTCCTGCTAAGGGAAACTGACAACATTAATAAAAAAAATTACAAGAAATAAGGATAGACAGAGTTTTGACCTCCATGAGAAACAAAGCAAAGCATCAGTCCTCACACCACTGTACACAACAACTTCTCAGCAGGAGTTAGCCTGCAACCATTAACCCTAAATGGGATGGNGAGGGGGAGTTTAACAGTGGTAAAACATATTGGTATTTGTTAGGGGTAAAACTGTGAACCATAACACGTGCTATTTCATTTTTTTTCCTGGAACATTTCCACCTTTGTGTTACGGTTTACATTTTATTTCATTAGACTTTCAAGGGAACAGTGCATTGCACCAAAGTGCATTTTGGTACAAGTGGCATTGACACTCATTCCGCAGGGGGGAAGTGATATTTTTAGGTGAGAATTCTTAAAACAGGTTTTTCTTTTTTTTTTTTGGGGGGGGGGGGGGGGAAGAGAAGGTATTTCATAATTACTCAGGAAGGACTGAATGCTTCACACTTGTTGAAAAAGTGTAGATATTAAGAATGTTAAAAAGTGAGAGCATATTTACAAGGTAACCAACCCTATGACTCCCCATGCTACTGAAACATGTGACAGATGTGCAAATCGCTGCCCTGACTTACAGATCTCTGATAGAGGGGAGTCCTCTTCTGTTTTTTAGACCCAGATGAGGTAGATGTAGATGAAGAGAAAGATAAAGGAAGAGAAGGTGGGGGAGCTGCAGGAGGGGGGAGAGGATCTGATGACACAGTAAAATGGTTCTCCATCTCATACAGCTGCGATAACATAGTACAGTGTTATAACTAGTCAGTCGTTACAAAGCACAACTTTAAAAACATCCAAGTCCTTGTTAACTATCCCAAATCTTTTAAGAAACTCAGTGAACCAGTAAATCTGTTATAATTTCTGCATTAAACACCCATTACTTCCTTGTTTCACACCTCATTTTTCTTTCCACTCTTAGAATCAGTCACAGTAGTATAGCCAAGTGTTGCACAAAAGCTGTAAGTCTTAATGGGAAGATATACCAGCAGCAAAGATGTGCACACATACACCTCTGATGCAGAAACAGTTGCAGAGACTAAACATGTTCTGTTCATCTAAGCTATAAGAGAAACTACTAAACAATTCAGAGTCTTTTTCATTATTATGCTTCCTCCCACACACTATAAGCTCTTGCAAGAAAGGACTTACTACCTACCTTTGCCTCTCGTACTTAAAAAGAAAGGCAGAAAAAGTGAAACAGAAGAGTCAGTTACTAGTTCATTAAAATTATACATTAGTACCTTCACAAAACCAACGCAGGTCTCAGCATGGTTCCCTGAACACAAATACTTAGTGTATCAATTTGTACTTAATATTAGCACCGTCACATATGCAGTTGTCCAAACTTGCAAGTCCCAAGTCTAGCAATATGTGATGCCATATAGCAGTTCTTTTATGTGAGCAGGTAAGTTGAAAGAGTTACATACAGGATAACCCAACTCTCTAGGAAGGCCCAAGACTTTTGTTTCCTCTCTGATTTCATTGTTAGCTTTCCATGCCTTACGAGTTTCCCTGTGTCAAGAAGGGCAGAGAAAAGGTGAGACCAAACTCTAACATGTATAAACACCTGAAGATCCTCAATAGGCGATGAGCACCTTTTTGCATTGCATCTCTGTGGCAACTTCCAGAGGACCTGCAACCTAAAACCAACTTAAGTTGCTACTGTTTTAATTGTTATCTGCTTTGCATAGCACAGTGTACAATAATTTTGCTACCAGCTTTAGAAATGTGTATGTTCAGCCACATTTGGCAGTGCCAAAAAGCTTTATGGGAATGAAAATACTCTATTTCAACACAGAATCATAGCACCAGTGCAAAAAAAATTACAAGCTGGCAGTTTACAGATATCAAGAAAAATATAATTCCTACATGGACAGCTGCTTCACAGCTAAGTTAAGCATAAATTTTTTTGTCACCATAGTCAAACTGATAGCCTCCACACCATCATGGAATTAAGTAATGCACTGCATTACATAAGAGCTTGATCTTCTACAACAAAATAAATGAATAGATAAATGCAGAAATTTTATCTGCTAGAGTGACATGAAAAGCCACAGCATACACACAAGCATAATTACTCCATCTCTTATCTATTCTGCATTCTTATTCTACAGTTACTAAGACTCAAGTTTTGGGATACCCTACAAACCTGATCAAACTGGTATAAATCAATACTCTTACATGTTATAAAATACTAACGTGTCAGAAAATATAGCAAACTATAAAGTCATGAGCTGTTAGAGACCCCTGGAGGACTCTAGCCTATAGTCCTGCTCAAAGCAGAACTTTTGCTAGTAAATCAGGGCAGCAATGGTTTTGTCTAGCTGAGTCGTGAAGACCTCCAAGGAGAGGTTCCACAACCTCTCTTGGTAGTCTGTTCCAGTGCTGTGATATCCTCCCAAAGAAGTTTTTCATAATGCCTAGCCTAAACTGTTAGAGGGTCAAAGGTCACACATTGCTTTTTTTTTTTTTTTAAAGAATGGATTATATTTAAAGGACACAAATATTTTCTTGAAATATCTAACAAAAATGGCAATAAACAAAGCTGGGAAGAGTTACAGATTAGGTCCTCTCAGCATAATGGTCTAAAATTCAAGGAGGGAGAAAAAAAAAAAAAAGGACAAAAAAAAATCTTGTGCTATAAGCAGAGGTCACTCCATATATGAATTCTTATCTTTTGAAGATAAACCCTAGGATACTCCATGTATGAAATGCCCTTGTGGGAAGGCAACAACTGAAGTGTTTGATTTTAAGCCAATCCAGATTTTGAAACTCTCTTCAAAAACAAATTGGTCCTGTAAACAGGATGGCTGGGGGAAGGGAGCATGATGCATCACCTATTTCCAGGTGAGTAACAGGCAAAACGATTAACCCATTCTGAAAGCTCTTATCAGTGTGGCAAATACCTTTTGTGAGTTATTGACAAAATGGCCTCTTAATACCCCTGAAGCAAGACAAGTACACAAACACACACACCCCTGCCACACTGGCAAGGACATTAAGTAACAGATTGCTACTAAAGGTGCATTGGTTACAGAAAACAACAAAAATCTGCAAAAAGTTAAGTTCAGAATAGCCTAAACTAGGGTTAGAAAACCACATTGCTGTAATCTCTTGCTCAAAGGCAAGACATGCATTAAAAGCTCTCAATGCATCATCGCATGAGCAGTCTGGGGCTAGAGCACAAAGAACACCTCATCTATCAGCTAAAGCCTGACAAATTCAGCGCAACCAGAGATATACTTCTCAGGGTAGCACTAAAATTTCATGTAGGGGGAAAAGATAGGGCATGATAATTTCAACAGCCTTTCCAGATGCTTGCCACATTCCTGTACCTGTTCAAACTTAACGTTATAACAGAGCATAAGAAAAATCAAACACAATAATTCTGTCAATTTGTATGTATTACTTACTAAGAGTATTGTCACAAAACTGTACTTTAAAAAAACTTCTAGTAGAAGGTTGCAGCATATTAATGTATGGAAACACCATTTGGTTGGACCTACAACATAACAGCTACATACTGGAACACAATTACTACCTGGCTGTGCTGTCCACTGCCAAAAGTTGACCTTTAACACAGCTGACCTGCCAGTTTACAAGAGTAAAAGCTATGAACTCCACCAGTGTAAGTACATGGGGGTGGGGGGAACCACACACCTGTGCAAAGAAAATTTAAAGATGACTAAACATGTTACATGAACTGATTGAAATAGTATCAGCTTTGGAAAAAACCGTGATTGGAATCACAACCCTACTGTCCATTACTAATAGAAACATTAGTAATGAACACCACTCTAGGGAAATAAAACAATTACTGTTAAATAGAATTAGAACCATACCACAGTTGCTATTATCTCATCATCTTACAAACAAACCAGCGTAACAGCGGAGAACTTCTGTTAAGAACTTGGTTCCTAATAAGTCTGGGAGCATATACAGCTCTTTATACAGTGCACGCACTAACCTCGCAGTAATATTCAATTATTGCACTTTCAGTAGTATTAGCCGATTCTTCTGTTTCACACGTTTCAGAGGATGAAGACTGCAATTATTAAAAAAAAAAAAAGGGGGGGGGAAGGAAAAAAAATAGCAAGAGAAAGTGATCTATCAAGCTAATAAAGAATACAAGTGCTGCTGCCCTAGGCAGTTTTATACAGCACTGGAGAAAACAAAGACTACTAGCAGCGTTGGGACGTGCTCTTCTGAAGCTGTTGAGTAGGCACAAACTTCTTGTTTCAGATCAAGCGTTGTGTCTTCAGTGTAAGTTTCCTCTTCTTTGGTCTTGTGTTGTTGTTACGATGTGGTATGTTCCTTTCCTGATCTGAACTTGAAGCAGCAGTTTCAGGTGGTAAATTCTGTTCTGTTACACTTCATACTGGAGAGGGAGAAAAGACATATACACTAATTATAACTTTAAAAGAAGGTTTATTATACATCAGTATGAGTTGTTCCTACCACCAGATACACTGCGTCCACCTTAATACTGAAGATTTGATCCACGCTAGGAAAGACTACCTCACAGATGTACTTTGGCATTCCCTTTTTCAGTTCTGGTCTCCCAAGAAGCTCTATCTCTAAGCCAGTGATATGTTTCCAACTTCAACCTCTTCAGATGCAGTTATGCATTCCAGGAAAGGTCCCAGTTCGTACAATTAAAAAGAGCAACTTCAATAGCATAATTTAATAATTTATTTTAACAGTTTAACGCAAATCTTAGTCCTCCTATTGATACTATCAACACCTTTACACATATTCTGTCTCACAATTTAATTAACAAGTGCTTGCACAAATCTTCAGTATAGCAATACAGTGAGGGGGAAGAAAAATAGAATTTCCTGACAATTTTTATGTTTTAAAAGATAAGTCAAGGATTAACAATAACCTAAAGCACCTTTGGTTTCGCCCCAAAATAAACAGGCTTCTTGATAACGCCTAGAGATGTTGTATACTTGCTTCTACAAAGACAACATGCACACAGGCATAGCATGGAAAATAATCAGTGTCATTCTCTGGCCTTTTTAAAGATTTGTTTGCAAAGTGTTGATAACATACAGATAGCACATGCATAAGTAACACAGAAGCCTAGCTATAAGTATAGATAACACAGAAGCCACTCTGCAACAGCGAGTAGCTAATACTTCTCTCCCAAAATTTTCCAGTATTGCTTTGTATTTTCACAAGAAAGTGGTTTAGATAAGCTCCCACCTGGTACCTAAAATTGAAAGTTTATAGAATCAGAAAGGAAGGGTTTCTTTTAAAAATTAAAATCAAGCTTTACATTGAGTCTGATGTTTATTCAATAACGTGGGGGAGGGGGGGAATGGAGATTTTTATGGCCAGAAGCTGCTAGGAAACAAAACAGCTGTGAATCTACAGATAAACTAGAATGCTAGATAGCAGTCTAAAGGCATAAAGCATCTAAGCATATAACTCTTGTCCAACACCTTCCACAGGACCACACCAAACAAGCAGAGATACAGACAAAGCCTGCTTTCCAACTTCAGTGGGAAAGTGAATTCCACAATTTACAGTGAGTTTTGAGCTCTCTTTAGTGAGCCAAAAGCCCAAACTGCCCACTTGAAAAAGAAGGAACTTAAGTGATTAAAACCTGAATGCAGGGATAGTTAAACACTCATCACAGTGAAAATGCTGACTGCTGCCAAATGCTACAAATAAGAACTTAGCCCCAAACGATGGAGGGCTGTATGCAAACTGATCACCCAGTTTTCACATGAGTTAATCTTTCAGTGACTTCTCATCCATGTCAAATATATTCCTTTCGTCACCACTCAGAACACCTTTGGGTTGCCCTCATCCAGTTTCTCACTTAGCCTCATTTGTTTATGTGCAGTGGTCTGACAAGAAAATGCATTTCAACCCAAAGGCTGAGTTTGTGTGTCTTTGAGCTGCAACCTTTTTCATACACATGGTTTGTTTTCACACCAGTACCTTTCCTTTCCTTAACATTAAGCCATATCAGCAAAACAAGTCCACATCTCTCTATATAATTGATGTTACCAAAAAAAAAAAAAAAAAAACAACTAATTTGGTAATGTTTCCTAAAATACTCCTATAAAGCTATATTTTCCACAGTGAAGAATTCTGATGAACATGTTCTTCTTTTCATGACCAGATCAGAAAAGGATAAAGTTAACAAGCAAGTCTATCAAATGTCTGTTTTAACCACAGCTGGCTTAACAATTATCAACACAGTCTAAGAAACATTAAAGGTTGCCTACATACAGCATTTCCCAGAAACAACACACATGAATTCAGCTTGCTTTCTTCTTTCCCCTTCCCCATACCAAACAAATCTGGTATTAGATATTTACAATGAAAGAGTCAATTATAAAAAATATATATATACACACACACACACCAAAAAACTCAAAGCTATCACAAAAATACATGGACCACTAGATTTTTCACACACCTCCTCATAAGATACAGGCAACCCTTATCACAATCTTTTTTAGAATAGTATCATGTTTTGGACAGCATTTCATATCACAAATGAGCTGCCCCTCCCAAGAAGTTCAAGAGGAACGAAGCAGGCACACACTGTATCACAGGAATGGCACAGAGACATTTAGAGTCTTTTATTCAAGTATTTGCCTCATCTAATCAGACTAAGATGATCAGAACTCTACTGGAACTGTAACATACATCACACTACATATTTTCTTTTGCTGGCCACGGGACACATTACATTTTCAAAGACATAATCGAGACATCTCTTCTGCCCAAAGATGCCTAAAGCTAATTTAATCAGATAATGGAATAAAGCATAAGCTTTCACCTTAAAAGCTAGTTTGAGCTGATAACATGATCAGTTTACTACCCTCGTCGTTAAAAAAAAAAAAAAGGTGGGGGTGTCAAGCAAGCATAACTCAAGTAAAATCAATGTGCATCTGCCTCAAATTCTTTACTTTTTAATTCAGCTACTATAAATAATCCTCCAAATGGTAAACAGCCTGAACAGCTGCCCAGCCTCCAAGTCACACTGGTCTCTCCGCATTTGTATATTTACAGCTGAAAGGATTAATGCAAAGACAGCGAAGAGAGAAAGCTACAAAAGTCCTGTTCCTAAAGTCCTACAAGCCTGGAATTCATTAAATAATGACTAGTTGTCACATAAGCATGTTTTCTGCTTGAAACCACCTACACAGCCTATTGGAAGAACCTGTCAAACTACAGCCACTTTTCTGTTTCTCATTTTCTTCAAAAGAGCAGGTATGCAATTGGGAGAATATGTATTTTACCTAACTAAAACATGTGTTTCTAGAATTAGCCATCTTCTACACAATTCAGCAAAGATCAAACACTATTTTCAGCATGGACAACACAGCTATAAAATGATATCTGGAGACTAACTTACTCCACATCTTTTCAGAGAAACCTCTTGAATATCAGAAAGAATACTAACTCTTGAACACCCCGATCAAAACGTGACAGCAATGAGATCAGCTGTCAACATTCGCTGGATTGGGTAAGTCACTTTTAGGTCAAAAAACGCAGCTACAGAAAAATCGCTATAAACTTGCACGGACATCTGCCTAACGCATAGACGCATTTAGAATCAGCAATGAATGCAAACAGCAAAAACAAAGGAGCGCTTTCTTTTAAGAGGTTAGCGGTCGGGAAGAGCCCAGCGTTCGTTGTCAATCCAGACAACAGAGAACCAGGCCCGAACAGACGGGGCCACCCGAAGGGGCCTGCGGCGCAGCCAGCGCCGAGCGTCCGGGCGCTGCCCGCCGCGGGAGCTCAGCGCAGCGGAGCAGGTCCTGCGCACTGCGCTGCCGCAAAATGGTGGCTGCGGCGCAAGCGGCGCCGAGGGGCGGCGCCAGGACCCCAGCCCGGCGCAGACCGCGCGCCGCCGCCCGCGCTGTGACAGCGGGAACGGGCCGCGCCGCGCTCGGCTGCTTCCCGGCCCAAGGGAAGGGCAGGCGCCGAGGAGGGAGGCGCCGCCCGCCGCCTTCCTCGCACGCTAAGGGGGGCGATGGCGGCCGCTCCCCCGCACACAAAGGGATGGGGGCCTCGTCCCCGCGACGGGCGGGGCTGCGCGCGGGGCATGCCGGGAGCCGCGGTCCACCCAGCCTCCCCCGCCCGCCCGTCACCCAACTCCGGCTCCGCGAGCCCCCGCGCCCCATCCTCGCACGGCGCCTGCCGGGACCCGTAGTCCCCTCGGCACGGTCGCCGGCAAGGCCGGCGCCTCTCAGCCTGCAGGCCCCAGCAAGCCCCGCGGCCGAGCGGGCCGCGCGGCACGCCGGGAAAGCGAGTTCCGGCGCCACTCCGGCCCCGCCTACGCTGACGGGCGGGACTCCAGCTCCCAAGAGCCCCTGCGGCAGGGCGTCCGCCCGCGGGACCCCGGGAAACGTAGTCCGCACGCCGCGACGGCCGAGCAACCCACAACCACCAGTATTCCCTCCCCAGGAGCAGCGGCCTACCAGGCCGGTGCCCCCCCCCTCCCCCGACCACCCGACCGCCACACCCCGCGCAGCCGTGGAAAGCAGATAGGCAGCTTACCCCACCGAGGCCGCTGAAACAACAGGTACGAGGGATACAGATTCGGAGGCTCCCTCTCCCTCTGCTACCGCCTTCTAAGGACCCCTAACACACTCTAGTGTGCGCGGGCGCCGTCTCCACAGCGACGGACGTCCTTGCCGCCCGCCACGAACCGTACTCACCCCAACAGCTCAGCGCCCCCGCTCCAGCGCCGCCATGAGCAGCACGGCACAGCACGTAGGAATAAATCCCGGCCTCTCGCGAGAGCCTCGGGGTGGAGCCGCGCGTGCGCCGGGATGCCGCCGTGGGGTGCACAGCGCGCATGCGCGCCTGGCGGTTGGCCAATGGAGCGGCGGACGCGTGCAGGCGCCCCGCCCAAGCTCTGAGAGGCCGAGCGCCGCGTGCCCAGCGGGCGCCGCCGGCCCGCCCCGCGCCGCCGCGCGAGCAGAGCCGTTACTGCCACCGCGCGGGGCGTTGCGGGGCGGCACCGACCCCCCGCCCCTCCCCCCACGCCCCTGAGGCGGCGCCGCAGCCGCACAATGGCCGCGCTCATCCTCTCCGGCAGGCCGAGAGCGCCGGGGAGCCCTGCTCCTCGTGGCTGAAAACGGGCTAGAGGGAAGCATGGCCTCTGGGGCAGGGAGGGGCATTTCTGCCTCGTCCCTTTCCCCAGCGAGATGAAGCAACATAGGGAGATGCTTTGCACTTGGATTTCAAGTACAGAAGCAGTAGCATTTTCTACAGTGAAGTGTTCAACTTTCAGCATGAGTGGACTAGGTTCTTCTGAAAATCCTCAAGAGTCACAAACACACAAATATTTACTGTCACAGATTCCATATTTACAGATCAGAATAGAGGATTGGCAGATGAACACATTTAAACCTCCTCCTCCCTTCTGCTAATTAATAATGAGCTCTATAATCAACTGCTTCTCAGTTTCCCATTTTTAGGTTTGCACAGCAACTGGCCTATCAGAAGAAACTGAATCTACACTAGCATCATGAAGGTAAAATGCACTGGCATCAGATGATAACTGAAAAAAAAATACAATGACCAAAAGCGTTTCATTTGAATACATGCATTCAAGGACTGGTAAAAGGGGGAGTGGGTGACAAAGGCTCAGGCACAGGTAGAACAGACTGAATTATCACCAGGATTCATAAAATTGAACACGCTTGAGAAAATACTGCCCATACTTATTTTTATTCCCTATTAAGAAATAATTTAAAGTAGGAAATGATTTTATATAAGGATATTCCTGTACAGAAAATCCTCATCTCTACCAGACCATCTTTCCGGGTGTTCCAAATGGTGGCAAAGAAACATCTCTTAATTTTCTTTGCGTCTTAGGCACAAGACCTAAATCACCTTTTACATCTATCAAAATTCTCACTTGGGAAAGAATGGCATAACAATTTAAATTAATGCTGGGAATGAGAGGCTTGCTGTTCTTGAAGGATTATCCTTTGATCACGGTAAGAAGGACAGAGACAAATCTTTATATAAAGTCATTAAAAATACCACAATATTGACAAATTCTTAGACACTGCAACTCTAATTTAACTCAATATGGGATTTTACAATAACTACATAACATCTGTCACTAGACTTACCTGTGATATAACATTAAAAACATGTCTATATGGTTGGTTTTGGTTAAATTTTTTTGAGCCAGACCTGAGCTCATTCTTCCTGAAGCCCAAGGCAGTGGGAAGCCAGACAGCTTTGATCTAGAAGTGCTGTGTTTTCTGCAGGGCTTACTCTATTGGCTTGAGAGCAGTGCCTCAGATCAGAGCTATCCAATATCCACACACCTTGCAGCAGAGGTAGAGCCAGAACAGGTCTACCCATTAAAAAAAAGAAAAAGAAAAAGAACACTAAGCAGACACACCACATTGACAAGCGGAGGTGTGAGAAAGGGCTATTCATTCTGATTGTCCCCTCTAAATCAAGGCAAAGTATGCCCCTTATATGAGTTATTAATTGAAGTGCACTATTGATTATCTGCTATTCTCTTGATCTGCTTCTAGTAAGCTGTTTCCCAATAAGAATGTTAACCCAGCCAAATTCTGTTTGTGTTAAGTATTCAGAGGAAAGAAAAATGCGTGCCTGCCATTTACAATATAATTTTCAAATAATCTCTTATTGTTTCTATCAAATTAAATTATTTAAGTGCTATCTGCAAAGTTGGAATTCTTAACTAAAGCTGATCCAAAACAACATTTATGAGAGAAAATAAACTATTGCAAAGGAGTAGATCATCATTAACACTTCATTGTTAAGCATTTATACGCTGCAATTACTAAGACTGAGCAGCAACACAAGCCTTTGCCATCAGAGCGTGTACTTTCAGAAAAATGCAGAGAAAACAGGCCACACATTTTTAAAGATAAAACAGACATACAAGGAAACACCTGAAAGAACAAAACACAAACCATCCTTCCTTGTAAGGTCGATTCCTGGTATTCTCGGAAGCCAAAATTTGAAAATAGGGTTATTTTGTGATCTGAGCTTCACTGTCAGGCAGATCTTCTTTCCCCACCTCAACAGATTCTTTGCTGATTGACAAAAGTTCACGGAGTTCTTTGTTTTCAAGCTGCAAAATCAATATTTTTGGTGAAATAAAAATGAGCTAATTCACACTTAAAGGACTTTAATCTTTAATAGCCACACTCACTGACAACTAAATAAAACACTGATATTGTAAAATTAGGAATAATGCAGCACTAGCAAGAGGGAACCCACATAATTTAAAGCATGTCTTCTACTTCTGATTTTATTTATAATAAGAAACAAACATTAACTACTTAAAAGAAACAGATCATTCTCCTTATTCTCACCCCCCATTTTTGAATGTTATTAAATCCTTGGCATATACAAACATAAAAACCCAACCATCTCTTTCTGATTCTCTCTTTTCTATCAACTGAAAGCAAAAAAGCATTTTAGGACAAGTCTAGAAAATGCAAAAACCTGGATCTAACCTTAGCGGTTATACCACTTCTTACCTCCAACTGAGCTAGTTTCTCTTGAACTTTAAAGAACTGATCATTATCAACTTGAACAGCTTTTCTCATCACTTCTCCCATCTCAAATATTCTGTCTATTTGACTTTCAATTTCCTGAAAGACATAAAAGCAATATATTCAATATGTTCAAGCAAAAGCAGTAGTATATTATCCCTATAAATCTTTTAAAAATCAGTTAATCTTCTTGACTTTGGACTAGTTTCCTATTTTTAATTGTAATCCTCTCCTTCAAAACACTTGCAATCCTTTCCAAATTGTACATTATTTAAAGATGACAACATGCCCCTTTTCTTCAACTATCATGAAACATCAATGAAAAGTATAACAGAATTGCATCAGTCAGCAAGATATAAGGCACCATTACATACTAATAGCGAAATTGTTTCAAGTGTGACAAGGACTGAGACAACAGATTCAGGTTCACATGATACAATCAGTATGCAGCTAGTTTTATATAGCTTTAGAAATAAGAAAAGCCTGGCTCCAAATTTATAAAAACAAATACCCAATATAAAAGCAAATGAGATTTCATGATTAAATACAAATATGAAGTAGACAGCCTCATCTCAGAAGGAAGGGAAATAAAAGGAAACCAGCAAGGAAAAAATAAAAATAAACCCAAAGTCTCCTGGGGCAGTTTTTACAAAATCTATCTAGATACAGCTCTAATCCTTCAGAGGATGCATTTTAAGAGCTGAACCTCAGAAATCCCTGAACCCCTGAAAATTCCCTGCATCTAATGTAGCAATACTTCCTGTTTGAAAAGCATTCAAGTTCAAAATATAAATTCAGGGAGGAACTTGAATATGCAAATATGCAAATACAAAAATGTCAACAGCTGGCAAGAAGGAAATACTGAGAAGTGGATTTGGGAGCCTTCTGAACCACCATTTTAATGTAACATACAAATATGAGGCTATCACAAGGCACTTTTGGGGAATATCAGATAAATGTAATAGGGTAGGTTCTCTTTTAAATGCATGTCAGTAATTACTCTGTTCTGCCTTTGAGAGGTAAGTGCATCATCAGAGCAGTTGATCCAGTTTTGAATTCCATTATTCAGAAAAGATGTAAACAAATTAAAGCATCTAGGAGAGAGCAGGAGGCACAAGAAAGGCTTAAAAAACTTATTCCAGGAAAAAAGAATGATGTTTTTTCTAAACAGAAAGACAGTTATAGTAAGAATGTAACTCTTCAAAAGATATTAAAAGGTTGTTACTGTTCTCCACGTGGTGACTAAAACTGATAGGCTTAATTTGAAGTACAACAGATTTTGGCCAGATATTGAAATAATCTATGTATATTCATTCCATCTTGGAGTTAGGGAATGGACTAGGTTCCTCTGGGGTCTTTTCAGCTGCACGTTGCTGTGCTATTACAATGAAGCAAAAGCAGTGCCAGTGAACAATGTTAGAAGTTTTGTTCAAATGACAAATCTTGATAAGGAGAGCAATTCCTGTAGCTAAGCACTGGAAGCAAGACATTTTTACGTTACTAGAAAAAAAATATAACTTCTGAAGACCTGAGCAACACAAAACAAAGAAACAATGAATTGTTACATTATCAGTACAAAGACTTAGGATGGTTTAAGTTCCAATTAAGAAACACAGAATAAGAGATCTGATTAGGTTGAACAAGCTTGCTGTTCTCTAATCACACATAAACATATTTTAACACAGTCCTAACTTCAACTGTAAGGGATAATCAGATTTCTAATGTGATTATTTTTATACACTTAAATGTAAAACAGGCAGGAGTTATCAGGATGCACATCTCAGAGAGCTGAAGTCACTGCACCTTACATGGATGAGGGCAGACTTTTAGGCACACTCTTACACTGTTGCACCAAGTATCTGGATCACTTTAAAGTGATGATTTCTTAAGAATTTAACACACTGCAGCTTAGAGAGATTTAGGAGAGTCTTCTCCCTTTGTTATAAATGATTACTGAATGGTAACAATAAGAGCACCGATGCACATGCTTCTGTAAAGTGAAAATAAAGACATTAAGCTTTTCCCAAAGAATTTAACACCTAGGGCACATACAACAAACCTGCACTTGGTCCTTGAAAGATTTATGCTCTTCAGTGCCCCTGTGATAATTGTTACAACCTGTATGTTGTAATAGAAATGGGAAAAAAATACCACTAGAGAAAGACAGGAGTTTCAGAAAATGTATTTTGGAGCAGCGACATTCTGTGAAATAAGACGCAGGATATATAAAAATAAGCAACAGGCAGTGAACAGTTTCTTCTAGCCGTCTTCCCACCCTATGCCCACCTTACCAGACAATTAGCCTGATGAACTTTCAAGACTGGCTCTGCCTCTTCAGCTTTTCTCCCTTGCAACAGCTGCAGCATCTGCTTTCTGTACTTGCTCATGATGAGCTCTAAGGCATCCTGGTGTTCCTCCAGCGAGATCCACAACTCTGCAAAACGCAGTACAGCACTGCCACGAGGTACCGGCGATTCTCCCGGGCGACAGGAGCCTGGAGGCCCTGGGGCCACCTCGCCGCTCTCAGAGGCGCGGCCCGGGGCCCGGCGGCTGCCGGGGCCCCTCGGCCGGCAAATCAAGCTCCCCGCCTTCCCCCCCCCGCGCACCCCGGTCGCCGGGTGCCGCGGGCAGGCTCACCCCTGTTCTCCCGCTGCAGGTCGCGGATCTGCGTGTTCTCCTGGGGCAGCAGCACGTGCGGCCGCAGACGGGGCGCGCCGGCCCGCTCCGACGCGCTGCCCGGGCCCTGCCGAGACGGCGCTGTCAGTCCCGGACCGGCCCGGCCCAGCACGGAACGGCCCGGCACGGCACGGCCCCGCCGCGCTCACCTTCTCGGCCGGCGCCGCGCCCGCCTCCCTCATGGCGGCCACGCGGCGGTGCAGCACGGCGGACTGGTCGATGAGCGACTCGGCCGCGGTGTCGTGCTCCTTCAGCCGCTCCAGCAGCGTCCTGGCGTCCGCCAGGACCTTCTCGATGGTGCAGGCCATAGCGAGCGCCGCAGCAGCAGCGCCCTCACCCCCGCCGCGGCCCCATGCCCGGCGGCGCGCCCACCCCGCGGCCGCGGGCACGGCT
>NW_020450705.1:132664-224082 GCF_003343035.1 Apteryx rowi | reverse complement strand
CACCGCCCCGGCCCGGGACCCCGCACGGCGCCGCCGCGGCGCTGCCGCCCCAGGGTGGCCGCGCGCCGGGGACAGCGTCTTTGGCCGTCTCGGACACGGCGGTTGACTCTAACCGAATAACTGTGAAAGGAAAATCCAACAGCCTTTTCTTCTTACTATGAGAGACCAAATTCGCTACGGAAATAGCACTAAAAGGCAAATCTAAATCACATTAAGGTCTTAACCTTTCTAATGTGCGTTTGTTTACAGAAAGCTAATGCTGGGCGTTTTCTCCTCGCCGGATCTCTAACATACAAACAGTTCTCCAGGGTTCTTGTTTTCCAGCACAATGATTCAAAGTATTCCACGATACTGCTCTGAAAAATAGGGAATCCAGGTGGAAAGCCCCTGGTTCACGCGCCGTGCAAAACGAATGCTGCTCTGTGCAGTGTATGCGGGAGGGCACATATCCTTGACCCAAGAGAGCCCTGGTTATCTATTTAAATACCCCATTAAACAGTGTGTGATAAATTCCGGGCTGAGATCTGTTGAGCTGTCATCTTATCTAATATTCTTGTTTGTCCCTTTTAACAGTAAACATCCTCTACTCAAGTTAAAATAACAGAAGCTCTGTAATGCTGACTCGGTTCTTTTGTTATTTATTTGCTAACTAAAGCTACTGTTGGTGATCTGTGATGTCCTTGATGCTTAGCTCAACTTTGTGTCACAATGCTTTTTTATTATTACCAACTTTATTAATATTTTCAAAAATAATGTTTTAAAAGTAGGACTCTATCTGACTTGAGCGATTTTTCAAATTTAAATCCCCTTTGAGACAAACACACAAGAAAATTTTAGGATGCTTTATCTGAGAAAAGTTTGTGATCGGAGAAAAAATCAGCCTATGCAGCCTATGCAGTGCAGAAGTGCTGAATAAGATAATTTTAGATAAACAACAATTTCAAGACATTCATACAATCTAAGAGGGAATAGATTAAGTAGATACATTTGGACTATGCAATCGGAAACAGATTAATTAGTAAAGTACGAGAGATACATTTTGCAAATTTGGTAAATGCTACTTTGTAGTACCTTGTATGGAACTAAAAGACTCGTCCATGTTTTATACCCTGTTTTTCTGTTACCTTCTAGTCCTTCCTTATTTTTCTTCCTATTAGAGAATACTAAAAAGTTAAGACTATTTTCGTTATCGGAGTTCCTTTTTTCATAATGGCTGACTTATGAACATTTGGAAAACGGACAAATACTATTGTCTTTACAATTCTGGTTACGGAACAAGTGGGCAAAAGATTCGTTGTCCTGTCCTAAGGTAGAGATGACATCCCTAAGTTGTAGCCAAAGCTTGTTCCCCCTATTCCCCTGTCTGTCCCCACTATTATACCCTCCAACGACCCCTACCTGTGAGGTTCAGCACCTACTGCTGGTGAGCTCTGGCTATACTCCCCGCTCCATGGCTGCATTTAAAGCCCCTCTCTCTCCTCTGCCAAGTACATCAGTTTCTGCAGAGCCCGGGAGCAGCTGCACAGGAGGAGGCCTAATATAGCTAGATGGAATGATGTACATGTACCCATTCAGTATCTTCCTGCCTTTCCACTTATTCAACATAAGGAAGTTCTGTGAACTCACATATGCAGTCTCTGAGGTTCAGAGTAGTTCAGTTTTACAGCAGGGAGGCACTCAATGAGCCATACCCTAAATACAGTGCATACAACTGTTTGGAAGTGCAGCACCAGAAATTCCAGTTCACATCCACTAGGAAATCAGCTACAGGAACAATCTGTCTTGTTCAGCATGAAGGATCATTACACCTCAGCACCTGGAGTACGTCTGAATTTCTGGTTTTGGTCCATTCTGTTCCTTACATTTATATTTTCCTTCAGGCAGTTTTTGTTGGGATTTAATACTCACTTTTCCCTGGCTTTAGCGATGGATGATACCCAAAGCTTTCATGCCAAGTGGAGACAAGCAAAGGAGAGATACAAAAGGGTCATCACTGCTGTATCAGACTTCCATGGCAGAGTCAGGTCAGTCCCTCCGGGGATTCTGACTGCTTGAAATAAAATTGCAGAATGAGAAGAAGACAGAGTCTACTATACTAACACCACACAGCAGTTAGTCTGTGTTGTCACTCAAGCACTGGGCTCATTCCCTCTCCAGCAGATCTTTTGACATAAAATCATTTGTTCAACTTCCAAAGGACAGTAGAATGAGCTAGTGTGGCGCCAGGGCACAGATCAGATCCCAGTAGGACAAAGCTCCTTAATTTAAATGCTGGGAATGCTTTTCACCAAAACTTCTAGTATGTAGCAACAGAGCTTAAACAAATCAACAGACAAGCATTTTCTGTGTAGTGGTGTCTTTTAATTCCTTTGGCTTCTTATCACATCAGCTCTGTATAAACTGAAGAGAATGTATAAATTTGGCCTCTCAAACTTTTTAGTGTTTAACTTCAATTCGATTAAACACTTATGTATGTGTACAAAGTGAAAAATGAGGTTACAAGAGGTTAATGCTTTAATGCTTTTAATAACTCTTAACCACATGGCTGTATTTTGTCAGACAGAACATGGATTTGTTCTAGCAGGAAAAGCACATGCTAGATAGAAGCATATTGGTGCTCTCCAAAACAGCAAAGCTGCTACAGAACAAAAAACTTTTCTAGGCCACCTTGGAAAAATCATAAGCAGTATTTCTCTGATGGAATTTCTGAGTAGGATTTCTGAGCAGGATTTCCG
The DNA here is from genome assembly GCF_003343035.1 of Apteryx rowi. Taxonomy (NCBI): domain Eukaryota; kingdom Metazoa; phylum Chordata; class Aves; order Apterygiformes; family Apterygidae; genus Apteryx; species Apteryx rowi. The sequence goes on along the minus strand of NW_020450705.1, from coordinate 221,347 downwards.
AGTATAAGCTCACCACATGAATCTAGCTCAGAGGAGGAAAATCAAAAAGGAAAGGATTCTTGGCAGACCAAAAGTATAGGAGGAGTGATAAAAAGGTCAGATAACAGTTTCTCAGTGTGTGTCAAAAAGGAGAGAGTGGCAGTTATGCAGAATCCAAGGCACAAGGTATTATCTGTAGATTTGAGAGGAGTTCACGGACTGCTGCTGTGGATGTTAAGACCATGTGCGCCAGGTAACACTCTGTACTTATCCAGAAACTGACAGTGGAGTAAATGATGGTTAAAAATGTACAGAGAAAGTGACCTGTAGAAACATCTGTGACAGAGATTGAGGGGCATATAAATGTTGAAAGTAGATAAAGAAAAATAGGGCAATTTTCTAAGATAATCTTGGGTTTGGGGTAAAATCACATTAATCATCAGTGTGGTCACTGATGTGTCAGCACAGTTTGAAAAACTTTCACTCGGAGTCTCTGATAGCGCAAGTCTCACACAATACAGAGTGTCAAGACATTCTGCTTTATGAAAATTAGGTCCATGACTTGGCTTTTTTTCGATGTACTTTAACCATCAATTCCAACATCATTGAAGTGGAGTGTAATCAAGCTTTGGTTACACCTCCTTCGTTTTACTCCATGTTGTGTCTTGCTGATTACTGATGCACTGAAGCATTTTATTGACAAATCTTGGTCTCCTTGCTTAGAGGAAACACATGAATTTGGCACAAGGTGTTGAAAGGTGGAGAAGGAAAGATACCCATTCAATCTATTAGTATTGAATGGATGGGTTTATTAGTTCCTATTCTACCTTAGGGTGGTGGGCCTGCCCTACATACCAGCTTAAGAGGATGCACAGAAGGAACAAGACCATTTTGCAGGCTGGCTGAGATTCTCAAAGGAGTTAAAAACAGTTTGACTCTTGCATTAAAATTTCACAGAAGTCAAGTGTTTAACTCTCTTCAAGATTTGTGAAAACCCTGGAAGCAAATACATAGTGAAAATAAGCAACAACTTAAGATTAAGAAAAAAATCAGGGTTAAAAAGTTCAAAATTGCTTTTCTCTCGGGTCTGATGTGTTCTCCCACTACTTCATCCCATGAAAGCATTTAGGAACTTAATTAGAACTTTCATCTTCCACCAAGTTATTTCTCTGCTAATTTTACTGTGAAGATTTGTCTGATATATTTGACGCAAAACAGAGGAGTCTTTGTATTATCTAATGCTAAGCCACACGGATGAATACGTGTTCTCTAACGCTAAAACAGGAGCTGTTCACTGTATTTCATAGGTTTTTTACCCCTCCTTTGGGGGAAGAGTTGAATAACAGTATATTTGAAATCTGTGCAAGAAAGGTGTTGCCTGATGAAATTTCCCTGGCAAGTTTCATTCTCATTCCTCTGCTGAAACACATAGCTTTACTCTGTGAAGATTATTTCTTTTCAACTTTTGTAATTAACTGGACTGCTTTAAAAAATACATTTAGGGAAGATAAGAGCTTTGCAAAGCAGTGCTCAAAGGAAATGACACAAAAACCTTGTTGCCTGAAGCTACAAAAATGAGCACATGCTTAAAACCTACAGAAGCAGGAAAGCACAGGGTGAACTCATATTACAAATAAAATCTCATGTTTTATGTTTTGTTTTTATCATTAAAAGTATTATGTTGGATCTGAAGCACTTCAGTCAGGCTGAGGCTGACCTACTACACTGGCTTTCTTAAGTTAGAAGTGAAACCAGCAAAGGTGATCACTGTGTTGCAGGAGAAAGAGGCAAATATTGACAATAAAACAAGGGTGTGTTTATCAAACATCTAGGTTAATTACATTTTAGATTCATAATAACATTAAACAAGTCACCTTTGACAGACAATCCCGTGACTCTTCCTTTCCTTGCAATCCTTTCCCTCTTCGTAACTGATGCCTGTATAGAGGTTAGCGTTATTCCGGCAAAAGCTTTCTTTGCCTGTCCTAAAGTTTTGCATGCACAATGCTCGTGAGCATCCAAAATAAAACAAAGGACAATTTCCCACTACAGTAGCTCCTGGCCCTGATATTACCTTTGAACATGTGCTCCAACAATTAAAACTACCACACACATAACAAATTAACATCCTATTCAAATTAAAACTTTCTCTCTGTTGAGAGCCAGAAGTACAAGATAACACCAACATCCAAAAAATGTCAGTCATGAGGCTTTGTGCTGACTAACTCCTAGAGCTGAGGTTCACCCCTGCCCCACAGAATATCCCAACAGTGCCAGAACCACTGCACCTTCTAAGATTAATAAATAAACCAGGAGAAAGGGTGAATAGAAAGTTTGCATGTTTTTCATGGGTTCCTCGAGAAACTGTAAACTTAAGTAGTTCTCAGAACACACAATTTTTGCTATGAATTAGTCCTTCACTGTACTTTATGTCTATTTCTCTAAAACTAAAAATAGATAAAGATGAAGTCTAAAAATTTTAGCACATAAGCTTTACTATTAATACTCAATCTTCTTTAATGTTGTTCGGAACAGTTTACTAACAGGAGAGCTGTAATCCTCTAATGAAGTAATCTATATTTGAACATAATCTTAAACTCATATATAACAACAATTACTGTAATTAGCAATTGTTTTCCATGGGCTCCCAACTGCTTAGTATTTGACTCTTGCTTTAATCATTTAATGATTTACAGTAATGAGCTGGAACATCAGTATTTTGCACTGAAACGGCCAAAATAGTTGGCCAGGCATCATTGCCCTCATGTGACGGATCTCAGATGCTTTGGCGAAAAGTTAGCCAAAAGCAATAGACAATGCCATCACTTGTCTTTTATTTTTACTGAAAAACAACAACAAAGTGACCGTAATGACTTGTAGTCAGAGTCCCAGTAGCTTTTGAAGGACTGTTACTTTGCTGAGATTCTGCCCTTTGTTTAATTTGTGTTTGACAAGTGCTTTATAAATGAGCAGAAGAGGTGGTTTATGTTTCATTAATGAGGCTGATAGTGGTTAATTACTGAAGTTGCGTAAACAATCCAATACCAGATCAAGCAGAATGGGTCAGTTATGTAGAGAAGACCCAGCTGGAGAAGATATGATTTCCTTTAACTATTCAAATACCAAACAAGTTACAGAGATCTAGAAACTGTAGTTCAGATGAACAGAGAATTCTGCTGAGCTTAAAAATGAATTCTCTCAACACACATTGATCTGGGGAAGCTCTCTTTTGATCTGCAGTTTATTAACTCCCTAGACAACTGCACAAAGGTAGACCTTCTATGTACACAAGACTGTAGAGAGGCCACAGTTTACACTAATGACGAAAATGAGGCTGCTGAAGTAGTGCGACATAAGGTGTTCAGGTAATACTCATGTCATCATCAGATGTGATTATTCTGTAGGGAGAACATGCATCCCTTATTCTGCACCTTAGTGGCACTTCTAGATTCTGGTTCATGACAGGCACATGTCTGCTAATATTTTCAGCCCACGTCTGAGTCACATTTTTTTTACTCACCTCTAGCAAAGCATGCTTGAAGTGTCTGGTGATTTACTTTGCCTATTAAAATAACATTAGACATGTTGCTGATCAGACAGCTTATCAGTGTTTTACAAAATTGACATATGCAAGGAAAAGTCACAGAAAATAGAGCTAGAAGACATCTCAAAAGTCCCTTCTCCTTACAGATCAACTCTGGAAGAACAATTCCTAAGTTCCCTAAGTTAGCCCAACCTAATCTACAAAACCTCCAATGATGAAGATTACACAGGCAACTTACTCCAGTGTTATTTTTACTATTGTAAATACTTTCTCTATTATCTAATTTAAATCCTCCTTACTCCTAAATAAACTTTTTATTGCTTGTATTCTTTACAAGCATGGAAAACAGTTTATTTTCCTCCTCTTTTCAGCAGTTCTTTATGTGTTTGAAGAGGGCTCTCAGGTCTCCCATTTTTATTGTCAACCTAAGCTTTGAATAGGGGAACTGATCTGTTAAAATAATGTTAATACATAAATTTAACATGGACCAATCCTCTGGCCTGAGTCACTGCATGACCGTGCAGAACAGTAATACCATGGCTATGAAGATAGCATGCGGGTGGGAGTAACTGGCCATGGGCTACTTAAAGTAGCACAGCACTTACATTCTACTGGAACTAAGATTTAGGCTCTTATATACTTAAGTAATTTTAGAAATTCTAATCACTCTGAATCCATTAGCTTTTGTAACACTGAACAGAATCAGGATTAGATATCTTCTAAAAACCTGGGCTTCAAACTTGAGTCTCCCAAAGTCAATAAGCTTTAAATATCCAAGTCCCGTAAGTACACCTGGATAGTTTATCAGTAAGCTATTTTCTATCAGAAAAAGCATAAAAAAGACACTATTATTTAAAACTAGAGTTAACATTTCACAAAATGCCCTTGTTTTTCAACATTCATGAGAAAGGTTTACTCAAAAGCTGGATGAAAAAGACCATGGTATTTGTGATAGAAATGCTGCTATGAAAAAAAAGTCTTAGTCTTAACAATTGTAAACTGTTTGTTTTTCTCATTAAAGGTTTTTAATTTGACATCTTAATAAGTTTAATTATGCACAGTATTTGTCTTCCCAGTAAAAGCCGCCTTATTAAGCAGTACAAGATCACTATCTTTGCCCCTACTGCAAAATCCATGTGTTCCAGCCCTTTGCCACCACACATGACCAATTTAAAGATTTGAAAGACCCCAAAAATCTGCAAGATGCTCAAATAAGATCTGGGAGTTAATTTTTTTTCTTTTCTTGAAAGGCCAGACTCAACAATTTCACTTCCAAAGACTCAGTCACAGATTCCTAAATGGAGTCAGACTACGTGGAAATAAGTAACATGTTCTTCTCTGGAGCCTATGAAATATAGATAAAGCTCTCCTTTGAAGGGTAATGTCAGCTTGCTGTGTATTCTGCCACAGATCTGTGAAAACCTGTTGTCCCCAAAAGTCTATTTTAAGTGACTCTGCAGTAAGGTAACCAACAAGAACTGAGTTCTTCCCTTTGCCATGTAGCTCCACTAAGTCTACAACAGAACAGTTTTACTGAGGTAATATCAAGAATTGCTCTTACACAGAAGTAAAGTGACCCTCATTCTGGAATTAAGACATCTGCCACCTTCTATGCATCATGTTAGGCAGCAAGCGTAATGACATGATGCTTAACTAGAAAATGCCTTCACCAAAAAATCACATCTCATTATCTAGGAAGTGATGAAAATCACAAGTCGCAATGACTAATTTACAAAAATATGTTCATAATGAAAGAACTTCTTAGTTTTTATAAGAACTAAATTTTACAAAATTAATGGCAACAAAAGTTGCTAACAAGTCACTGTCTGTTCTGGAGGTACAGATTAATCGTGGGCATGCTGCATTAGCACAGGTATGTCAGAGTTAGAATATACAGAACGAGATAAGTGTTTTGTGTTTGGAGATACTGGCCTAACCAAATGTTCCCAAACTCAATTATCATTTACTGTAGATATATCAAACTAATACTACTGCGCCAATTTCTCTGACCAGACAATCAACATTATCTGTTAACATTCAGATATGTCGGTGTTAAGCAATCTAAATGGCAGAATTTCAGATTCTACCAAGAAAGCAAAATATTTAGTAATCGGACCGGGAGAACTCTGGGAAACAGTGACGTGAGGGTCCCCATGGCCTCTGTCCCTGATGACCCAGTTATTATTTGATTTATGTGGACTTGCAGCTGCCCTTGCTTCGACCCCAGGAAAGGCTGTGTGGGAAGTTCCTGTCTCAGAGCCTGTAGCATTGCTCTGCAGAGTGTCTGGAGCCTAGCGTATGCAAAGAAACTGATAAATAGGGAAAAGGCCCGGTTTGCTCCAGCTGGACTCAGAGCTGGAATCACTGCTACATCCCAACAGACTTGCTCTGGGAAGAAGAGACTCTCTCTGGAACTAGCGTAAGTATTTCATTCACTGCTCTGAATGCTTTGGGATTGCAAAGTGTTATTCTAGCCATAAACCAATTTGCCATGTGAAAATATCTGAGGCGTTGTTTTTTTGTTTGCTTTTGAAATGGCTGATTAAATTAAAATAGAAAACAGACATTTTAAAATTAGGCATCCTAGCTGCCAAGAATTTGTTCCATCAGTACTGTAACTACATATTCTGCTCTGTGGTGCACAATTATTTTGGAGGACGAAGGGATGTAATTCTCTTTTCAGAAAGTAAGGTGGAAACACCAAATTTCAGCACCAAATAGTACCATTTCATTCATATTTTGTGAAATATTTTGAAACTGAAGAGCCCTGGATCACATTCAGGATGGGATTTATTACTAAGACTTACCTGCATCTGACAAACAGAGTGAAGTAAACCAACTTTAGCTTAGTTATTTGCTTCCTTCCCCAAGGTACCAGGAAAACTGTAAGTTACAAAGAACCCCTAACCTCTTATTTTACAATATATATAAAATATACCTTTGAAAAAGATATTAAAAAAATTAAGCTATGCTTTCCAGAAGAAAAAAAAAGAACCCCGTTTAACACTGTTATAGAAATGTACTGCCTAGTGCCACTGCTTGTTCATTATGCTTGCTACAAGGTATGTTAAATAAATGTTGAAGACCTTCAGCATGAGTTCCTAACATTCCCTTTAAACAAAAAAATTCCCAATGACACAACTGTCAAAATATTTATGATAGCAGTTAAAGTACTGTCAATGCAGACATCTTAAAGAGCTCCCTGGAGAATCTTCTACAAGAAATATACTTTGCATTGTAATAAATTTGATAATACAAGCTGATGATATTTTACTTTATGATATAGTATTTTATGGCAATAAAAATTATAAAAAACAGCTTATGCCATAAATAACAATAATCAGATTCACTATATGTATTCTAGCCTGAATATGTACATTCTGTTAAATGACTAACTGTTCTGTGGTCACGTCTTACTTTCATCAATTAACTGCTTTTTTTTTTAACAGTTTCCATCTTTGATGAATTGAAAAGTCTTTCCATTAGGACTAATAACTGAATGTTGCTGAATTTCTATATTAGATGGATAACCAAACCCCTGAATAACATATATTTCACTTTATACTGAATGTTATTTGTTGAGAAGACTGATCACTGACAAAACTAACCTGTAAAAGAACAACTTTGTCAAAACTGCTTAAGCAACTTAGACTCTAAGTCACATCTTCCTTTGGAAAAAAAAAAAAGACTCTCTCAGGTTGCAGAGACTTTTAAAATAAAGTTTTCCAAATGATCAAGATTTCACATGTGAAAATACCCAGCAAGAACAGCTCCTCAGAAGTAACTGGGAAGAAGGTAAACCAGGATACAGCATGTATCTTTATGCAGATGAAATTTACTCCCAAGTCAGTTTGCCTCACAAAGGACTAAGAGTTTCATCCTAACTGTGTTAATGCTTGTGATTCTACAAAACAGGTTACTAAAGATCTCAGCTTCTTTTGTTTTAAATTATTCCCACTTTTTAGGTTAAAGACCTTTATACATCATCTCTGGGAAGATATTCCTTTTTTGTTTTCTTTCTAAAGCATGCACATATAAAAAAGTACGGCTATATTTTGAATACCCAGAAAGGAGAAAAATGGATATAAAATATTATGGTTTGGGAACGGCATAGCTGTCATTGACCATGCTCTAGGTGACCCTGCTTGAGCAGGGGGGGTGGACTAGATGATCTCCAGAGGTCCCTTCCAACCTCAACCACTCTATGATTCTGTGAAAACACCCAAAGCTCTTCCCCCAGTCTGATTTCAAATTTGTCCAAGTTATTGTTTTGCAAATTACATATTGGACATGTATGTTGCATTCTGTCAAGTATTCCACCAACTTCAGAGTCTGTAGCTAAGCTTTGTGTGCATGCAGAATTTACTTCGTTGCATGGCAAAGGGTTAATGAATGTATATGTGGGCTGAAGACATGTCCTTGAAGTCATGGTTCACTCCTAGTGAGGTGTGAGAGATTAGGGATGGCTACTGAACTCTTGGGAGATCAGCACATACAGCATTGCAAAAGTTCATTGACTCCTAAAATTTGGAGGAGTCTTCTGTCCTGCTGACTGACTCAAATACAAAGAACAGAATATTTCAAAAGGCCACAGATTGTAACACGTGATTACTGTAATCAGTTTTACAAATCATAAAACTTTCCTGTCCTAGAGAATTAAGTTCCTTCCTTAGATTATCTTACTCTGTTTTCCATAATTTTGTCTTAACAAGCCTAATGCAATTTCATATCAGAACAATTCTCAAATGTTAGGAAACGCAACTATTAACATTTACGCACAGGCATTCTGACAATTAAGTCTCATTTCAAGAAAGTATAGCATTCCTCAAATAAACATGGGATTTAATACTAATATTGTTACGGCATTCTCTTAATTGAAGAGCTTCAATTTGCAAAGTCCCATTCTCAGCTGGAAATTCTGGAGTTACATTGATAACTTCTATTAGTGTAAGAATCAGTAAGAGGGGCCAAATCCTCATATCCATTCTCATACAATCAAGTAAGTAGTGAAAACTTTGCCTACTTAAAGTCTGATTCAAAGCTTTAGGATGTCTAATGAACTGCAACACCTTCCATTTGGTAATACACGTTTCACATTCCTAATTTACATGTGAGATAGACTGGATCAGTGTAATTTTATTTTATCTTCTGATTTTTAATTTTATGTTCTAATCTTTTCTATTATTATTATTATTATTTAAAGAAACTACTGGAATCCAGAAACACACTTCTTCAGCAAATACACATTTTTGATGAAAAAAAATGTAGACTTTGCCCAGGCCAAATTGATCTTGCTGATAAGGACCTCATGATTCAGTGAGTCATTTCTGTTTCAACCAAATATTTACTAGCAGAGATAACATAAAAGCAGCATTCCAGTCCCACTGCATCTTTTCACCTTCTGCTGGCAACACAAAGGGAAAGTATTCAGTTCCAAAGATATGTCCAATCTGGGGGGAAGGACATGTATATTTCAAGATATGACTTCAGTTCAGACTCCCTGAAATGATACATTCATTTTCTCAGCTGTAATAGTTAGGCACAGGTATTGCACAAAGCCTAATATGTGAGTCTTTCAAAGATATTTAAACCCAAATAGTTAATTCTGCAAGAGGCAGAGATACATAGTCCTGTGGTATACACAAGACTTAGATTTGCTATTTCTTCCAAATATTTATTTGCCTTTTTCATCTTTCTTGTCCTTCCTATCTGCTCAAGAAAAGCCTATAAACGGTTCACTGGCAAAGTGTCTTGCAGAGTGTTTACTCTGCAGACATCAGATACAACATACTTTTAACCAGTGAGGCTCTCACCTACATTCCACAGTGCAGAGGAAAAAGAAGGGCCAAGGAAAAAGCACTTCCTACTTAACACTGTAGCGGCTACTCCAGTATCGCTCAATTGCTGAAGTAATACTAGAGCTTGCCTGTACATATATATACAAACTCAAAACCAGCTCACACTAGTCTCCATACAGATATTCTTTTTTTCTTTTTTTAAACCTCTCTTTTAAGAATTTTTAGAACACACTTTTTTTAGAACCTCTCTACAAAGGAAAGTTACTGAACAATAAGATAGTTTTGAAATCAAAGTACAATAGCTATTCTGCACCAACTGTGTCACTGAAAGTTCTTAGTACACTTTGTTATAGTGAATGTAGGGCTAACTACAGACAGTCAAAGCATCCAAACAGGAGCCTAGGTTCCTTCAACAATCAAAGGACAGAGAAAAGCAACACTAGAAGGCAATACATCCTACATGAGATTTGATTTTTTGGCCCTTCAGAGGAGACTCTCAACTCTTGAAGGCATATGGGCTTTTAAATGTGGAACCCAATCTAAATTAGACAGTGCCTAAGTGGGGCAAAGCCAGGTCTTAGTGCATAAAAGAGCATTTGCACGGGGAGGAAGAGCGATGTTGGCTTTTCCAGGCTATTGTCCTATATTTACATGCTCCAAATCTGGATAAAAAGTGAATGAAGCAAAGTTACTGAAAGCCAATCTTTGTGAAGAAACAAAGTCCACAAATTTCACATTTCTGCAGATGCCCTAACTCATTCTGCAAGCAAGTTTTTTCTATCCAGGGAAGCTCCTTTTAATTTCTTCACGGTGAGAATTCACCAATGGTTAGGCTAATTTCCCCAAATTGTTCTGTGTAAAATCAGTAGCTGAAGAGTTCTAAATACAGTACTAAATTCAGTAGCTGAAGAGTTCTAAATACACCTTGAAGATGTATAAATGGACTCTATACCCGATTCTTACTATTAGTACAAGCCAACATTTTGCAAACTCATTGCAAGTGTTGTGTGACTTTACATCACCTCTGATTTTCTTATGATATGCAAATAGTTTCATATCCTGGAATTTCCTGTTTTCAGCTCCTTAGCTAATCCTACCCAGCCATTCTTTCTCAAGTGATGTTTCTCTTACATTTCCATTTCTCTAGGTTTCCTTCTCAAAAGTCTATTGTACGCCAAAGTGGATGAAACAGTGCAATTTGGAGCAGAATATGGCAAATACATTTGTCACAGTACCTGATGGGTATTGTCTTGCTGAGCCCATACAGTATTATGGTGAGTAAAGCAGAATTTTAATACTAAGAAAAATCAGTATAGTAAAATGAATGTCTGTGGGAATTACCATTCTTTTCTTCATTTTAATTTATCTTTACAAAGCTCTTAGAAAGCCACACATTTGACTACCAAGCCCATATTTCAAATATGTTCAAATATATTTGACTTGCATGAAGAAGCTACGGGTTTTATTACTGTATTCCAGACACATTATAAAGAGATGATGGTTATTACTCTATAGCTTACAAAACTATAATTGCAATCAGTAATCTAATTTTGGATGAGTAAAAGCAAGACCTATTGTCTAGTAGAAACAGAAGGACCTTCAGTCTGCTTTAAAAAACCCTCCAATTTATTTTTACAGAGATTTGAATAAGCACAAAATTGAACAGGATACATGCTGCATGAGCTTTCTTCAGTATAACTGTGTAAATTTGACAAGGTGGTTGAATCAAATGAAAATACTGTAACCAGAAAAGCAGGAAGAAACTCTCTTCAAAATTCTGTACAAACATGTTGCTAAAAATCAAATTTCATAACTATATAGGATGACATGTGGAAAAATATTAAATAAAACAGGCCTTTGATTTTTACTCTACTGGATACTGACTTTGAGACTCATACCACAGGAAATATTACCACTCCAGAATTTCTGAAACATCTTTCTCAGATTCTTGATGTTTATTTTATAATATTATGCCTAAAATATGTATCAGTAACAAACATTTCATTCATTAACAAATTCACTTACGGGAAAAATATTCTTCTGTAATGAGGAAAACAAAATAAAAACAACATGAAAGTATAAATCTGAAGGTAACTATATACTCAGTTGACACATGATATTCAATTAATTACTAACAAGAATCGAGTGGCACCCACATGATATTGCCCAAACTGTTACCAAGCCATTTTTACTACACCTAAGATTTTACTTAAGAACATTACAGGCAGTACATTTAAAAAGAATGAGTCATTGAAAATGTGTTCCTCTAATATTTATGCTTAAATATTTAATCTATAAAATGTAAAAAAAACTTCAAGTAGCTGACATCAAGATATTCTCCAGGTTTTTTATTTAATCTCAATTTCTTTTTTATCTAGATGTTTTACCAGAGCACATCAATTATCAGCTGCAAGACACAGATTTTCAGACCACTCCTTACTGCCAGTATTCCACAGTTCAGTTTCCTCCTCCAGTACTACAATCACAACCTTCACAATCCCAATACAGTACATATAGCCTGGACTCTCAATACAGCGATGGGCAGTATATAATCAGCAACTGTGAACTAAACAAGCCCCCTTTCATGGCTTCCCACATTGATGACAGTGGATATCAAGGACTAAAAAGGCCAAGATTAAACCATTCTTCCTTGCGAATGAAGGGACAGGAAGAACTCTGTGTTGTGTGTGGTGACAAGGCCTCAGGTTATCACTACAATGCACTTACCTGTGAAGGTTGTAAAGGTAAGAGGAGAATAAGTTTATCTGTATCTTACCCAGGAATGTTGCCCCACAGTGCTCAACATAATATGGTAAGATTTCACACCTGTGATTTTAAAGGAACAGATTTCATTAATTTTTAAGTTGACATTTCTACAGAGGTTTGTACATTATTTAAGGAACTCTTTCTATAAGAGGCTGACTCCAGATTCACATTTTTATAACATCTTTTGAAGAAATATTTTCACAGTATATATTTAACACAAGCATTTCATGCAACTGATTTTGGTATCAGTTATTCACTAGAATGGTGTCTGTTTAAGCAGGTTCTGATTTTCTCATAACAGTTATTACAGAGTTACTTCAGTGTTATTAGTTTTACTTGCTAATAAATTTAAATAAAAATAAACAATTATTTACTACCTATACTTTTAGCTTCCTAAACAGGAGTTGTCTTGATCAGGTAAGGAAAACAGCGATTAATATTAGTTAGAAAGTACTAACAAGTCATTATTATTGTGCTGTTAAAGACCAAATTTAAAATCAAGGTGATGCTTTAATTGTAAAAAAAACCCTAAACCTTAGTTCTTTAGATCATTATGAGATAAAGGTCCTTAGATCTCTTCAGTCATAACCTGATTCTTGTCTGTAGGCTTCTTTCGACGTAGCATTACTAAAAATGCAGTGTATCGATGCAAGAATGGTGGTCACTGTGAAATGGACATGTACATGCGAAGAAAGTGTCAGGAATGTCGCTTGAAGAAGTGTAAAGCTGTGGGAATGCTAGCAGAATGTAAGTGCTCCTTCTCTGCTGGCTACTTTTATAATCAACTCTGACAAATTCTTTCTCAAAAACTATCCCTTCTCCTCATTAGAGCTAAAGGGTATTGGTCTAAATTTCATTTTGCTGTAGGAAAATTTAACTTTGGAGTCCATAGGTCCGTAGGATCTGCAGCATCGCCCTCTGCAGAAACCATCAGTATTTGGAAAGTATCTACTGAAGTTATGAAGACTGCTGTTCAAAGAGCTTACACATACATACACACACACACAAAAAATTACTACCAAGAGGCAGCTAAATATCCTGAACCTTGACAGAACAGCCATAAGCATATCAGACGCACTTTCATGTTTGAAAAAAAAATTTTTTTTTTTTGCCTAATATTTTTTCATGAACAATTCTCATGCTTGCATGTCACAGAGCCACAAGCAAAATAACATGAGAAGACTGCAGACACTCAGGCCTTTGATGGATACTGAACACAAATTCACCTAATGAATAGTGTTTTGCCATATTCTCTAGGAAACAGAGTTCCTTACAGGTTACAGCTCCTGCAATGCCAGACACACGTTATCTATAATAATATAAGTGATCATTTCACATGGTAATTAATTTGAAAATATATGCATTGATACACACTTCTATGCCTCACAGGTTTGCTGACTGAAGTACAGTGCAAGTCAAAGCGACTCAGGAAAAATTTCAAACAGAAGAGCAGTTTCCTTTGCAACATAAAACTAGAAGATGAGGGACTGAATAGTAAGCACGTATCATCTACAACAAGACCTGGAAAAGTGGGATGTTTTTCTGTTTGAAATATCTCTTTTTATCATTTATTTTTGCCTTAACGCATTGTCATTTGATTGATTTATTTTTTTAACAGATCCCAGAGAAAATGGAACTCACTCCAGGAGAACATCAACTCCTTGACCACATTGTAGCAGCACATCAAAAATACACAATTCCCCTTGAGGAAGCAAAGAAGTTTGTATGTATACAGAACAATCAACCTGCATTACTGACTTATTATTATCCTAAACACTATATTTGGTTATATCAAAAGTCTAAACACTCTTTCATGCAGCTACAAGAAACTGCAAGTCCAGAGGAAAGTTTTCTGCGTCTCTCTGAGACAGCAGTTGTTCATGTACAAGTGTTAGTGGATTTCACAAAAAGACTCCCAGGTAAGTTCCTTCTTTTGGAAAATGTTACTCTAAGTCTGACACATTATTTTAAGAGGCAGATACCATATTGGTGGCATGCACCTCAGAAAAATATAAGCTTTAAGAAAATTCTTATTCAACTGATTACCTCATCTTCAAACACTAATGATCAGGATTACCATTTGCCAGTAGTTCCCTACATTCTCTTTCATGAGGACAAATTTGGACTGTCTCCAAAGTTTTTCTATAATTAGATTTCTTTTCCATGTCTGACACGGAATAGAGACATTTTCTGAAAATTATATCTACTTCAAAATACTATCCTGAGCAAATTATTATTTTAACACATACTCTGAAATCCAATTCAGTTTGCAATTTATTATAGTCATCAAAGATAAAATAGATGTACCTTCAAAGAAAAGGCAGCACAGGAGGGATGTACCAGATGATCCTAACTCATATTTTCCTATAATACAAGCACAAGGGAGCATGCAATTAAATCCACTGCATTTTAATATAATGTTGATGAAATAACATTTGATGGGGAGGTTGATAATTTGTTCATTACTTTAAGTTGTAAAACTCACTGACAAAAGTCAATTGACATGTTTAAAGCAGGCATTTGATGTAATTTATTTAGTATCAGTGGTAGCACTACTATGGAACAGGTCTGAGAGGATGGATGAGTTGTTTGTTTTCTTAAAGTTGTGTTTCATGCTCTGCTTTGATCAGGATTAAGAACAGGATTAAGTTCCTTTGCTCTTGAATTATAAATGCAGATAATGCGTTAGTCAAAAGATGAACACAATTAAAAAAAGATCAGATATCAATGGATAAGGAGAATATCCATATTCACTGAGCAATATAACAAATTTATAAGGCATTAGGCCACATGACATATATCAGGTAACAATGGCATGTTAGGAAGAAATTTTCGATAAAGTCTTGCTTATTCCTAAATTTGTCTTTTTTAATCTTCCTCTGAATCTTCTAACACTGGACACTGCCAACAGCACAAAACCTTTTTGTCTGGTCTGCAAAGTAGCAAGAAAGACCCCAAGAGTCTACTCTTTGGTACACAGGTCTTTTAAATACATCTCCTCCTTTCCATTAAAGATATTTATTAAAATATCATTTTATCAACTCAGGGGCATAAAGGCAGCCACAGCTTCAAGTCTTAACAACATCTTTCTCTGCAGGATTTGGAAGTTTAGCTAGTGAAGATCAAATTGCGCTGCTAAAAGGGTCAACAGTTGAAGCAATGTTTTTGCATTCAGCCCAGATATATAACCAAAGAATCAGTGAATGCCAATCATCAACAAGTGAAAGTAAGTTTGACTAATAAGCTTTGTATTAACACCAGTAGTTCAGCCATTTTGAAACAACTTCCATTCATTTTTATTCACCGAATCTCAAGTAATTGCCTACTCAAACATAGCAATGTTTTACTAACAGTAATACCAGTGATGTCTACATACCTTCCATATGCATTTTTTCCACAGAGTGCCCCAAGAAGTAAAAATTAATTGGATCTCTGTTTTCCTCACACTAGTTGCTAACAAAGAGCAACAATTTTGAGTGTTTGCACAACAAATTATGGGGTAGATGGATAATATTAACTATATTAATGACATATATCATGCTAAATTTGACACGAGAGATTATTTTGACTAACAATAATGCAACAAATAAACTTGCTGCTGGATGCCAAAAAGAACTCTTTCCAATTTATCTGGTCCCTCTGCATGGGACTGAGAAAAATATACACAATTTCAGGTACATACCTGCAAAGCAGATGCAGCCAAATGTTTAAAGTAGCATGATGTTTAGCTGCGAACTGTCATCCTTCTTGCTGCAGGTCATGGAAGATTTTCTGATCATGTGACATGTTGCCACATTCAAAACCTTGAAAAGAATGCCATTTATTCCATGGAAATGTCTCACAATGAAGATAGCCCAACTTCCACTACTACCACAGGTAATGGAGGCCTCTGAAACAAAATATTTGGAAATCTGTGACTTTGCTGACCATGCTCTCCACCATGCTAAGCGATGCTGTTGGTGCAGCCTGTGCCCCCTCTCCTCCCCTCCACTCAGAGCTGGTCTGCCACCACTCAGGCACTGTTTCTTCATGGATGGAGGAGGCAGCTTTTGCCTTTGCTTATATCCTAGGATAAAGAAGTCTTGAGCTATATCAAGAGCTGCACAGCACAACTACATTAGGAATAAAAATTGTTTTCATAAAGCTTATTAACCCTTTCATGTGATGGGACAGCCTGGAACTTTAAAAGATTAGGACAAAGATGACTCATAATGGCATTGTCTGCTTCTGTACTGAAATAATATTCTGATAATTTTATTTCATTTCCAAGGTATAACCGAGGAGTTTATTACTGCGCTGTTTTACTTCTACAGAAGCATGGGAGAACTTAAAGTGACGGAGACGGAATATGCCCTGCTTGTGGCAACAACTGTGTTTTTTTCAGGTAAAACCATGAGATGAGTTGCTGTTACTTACTAGCGTGCTTTTAACTCATTTTAACTCCCCGCGCCGCGGGCCGCCGCTCCCTCAGGCGGAGCTGCGCCGCGCGCTCCCCCTAACCGCGCTCTCCCGCCGCGCTCCCGCAGACCGCCCGCTGCTGAGGAACAAGCGGCACGTGGAGGAGCTGCAGGAGCCGCTCCTGGGCATCCTCTACAAGTACTCGAAGATCCACCACCCCGAGGACCCACAGCACTTCGCTCGCCTCATCGGGCGCCTCACGGAACTGCGCACTCTAAACCACACCCACGCGGAGGTGCTGGTAACGTGGCGGACCAAGGACCCCCGGCTGACCTCCTTGCTCTGCGAGATCTGGGACCTGCACTAGGCGGCGCCGAGCCTTGCCCCCCGCAACGCAGTAAACGTGCAGCGGCGTCCCGCCGGCCGTTACTGCCGCCCCGCCCTGCGCGCGCGCGCCGCCGCTTCCCGCCTTTTCGCTCTCTCTCAGCGGGGGGCGAGCCGGGGCGCGGACGTGCTCGTCCTGGGGCGCTGCTTCTGCGGCCTACCCTTTTCTCCGAGGCCATGGAAAAGGAAAAGCCATTTAAACTGTTCGTGCCGCCGCGTCTGAGCGGTGGCCAGGTGTCTGCAGTCAAGCCGCAGGCCAGCGCTCGGGTTGCGGGGCTCGGTCAGGTAAAGGGCGCAGCCGCCTCCCGCGCGCTGCGCCGCTCCTGAGGCGGCGGCGAGCGGTGGCCCGGCGGCGGGGCGGGCTGTGGCACGGGGGGAGCGCCCAGGCGAAGCCCTTAACCTCTGTCCTGGAGAGCACGTGCATGACAGTGTTTTACTGCAAACTGCTAAGATTGGCAGGGGGGCGAGCATTTTCAATTTTGATTTCCAATATTTTTAGTTTATTTCTGTCACAACCAAAAAGAGTCATCTTCTCGGCTGTTTGCTATGTATTTTAACTGTTCACCACCAACCACAAATAATTAATGCTTGATGTGGGTAATTCAGAACAGTAAGTTGGGAAGGACACAACTTCTTGTTCTGACTCACTTGGATTTATTGCTCCCACCACAATCAAATGTAGAGTGAAAGTGTTCTGTCATTAGGCACTAAATTCTCTGAATTCAACAAGTTCTTTTTTCATGTTGAGGTTCCCTTTTAAATATGCTTTGATTCAGATACGATGACTTTCTGACAGAAGACAATTACGCTGTGTACAAGACAAATTTCTGTGACTTTTAGAACACCTTGTAAAATGAAATTTTCATGCTGAAACTTCATCAGATCCGTTTTAGAAAATATTATTGGGGAAAAAAATAAACATGTGAATACTGGACTTAAAAAAAAAAAAATCACTTGGCTTATTGAGTCCTTTATCACACAACTGTGAACAGGCATGTAATAGCTAATAAGTTTGTAACTGTAATGAAAAACATCCATTTCTTTGGTCACAGAATATTGTATAAGCAAACTACAAAGGACAGATGGTTCTAAAAGCCACTATGAGTTAAGAAGCAAACAGGCGAGTTACAAAGCATTGCTAATATCTTGGGCTCTTACAATAGTATGTAGCTGATTTATTAATGGGAAGTTCTATTTTCACTTTAGCTGTATTTTTTTTTTCTGGGATTTGTAATCCTGCTTTTCAAATTCACCCATAAGAAACTAATTTTTAAATTTATCCAGGGTTTTAACAAATGCCCGGGCGATGATTTTAATTTGCCCTTTGTAATGACAAGTACACCAAACCATGGTGAAATCACTGATTCAGGTAAGCCTAAAATGAGCATTAATCTTGCATTATATATATATATTTTTAAATTTTTTGACTATCATCTTGTACATTTTTCATGACTAATTTCACAATGTCATACCTGTTGCTCTGTTAAATATGGTTGCACTTGTTTTTTTCTTGAAATAGATTTATCAAAATCTCTCCATATTCCAGATGCGATTTCACAGCAAGTAAAACTTTGGTCTGAGATAGATGAAGAGGTCAGCTAAGTATCATACTTTGCATATCTAATTTCTTAGAGCCTCCTAATATTTAATCTCTTCCCAAAACAGTTCCGTAAGCACCATCCTATGGATAGTTTAGGCTAGAGGAAGGGGAAGAATCATTTTCTGCATCTCCTGTTTAAAGCTGTATTATTTAGAGAAGGTACTTAAGATTCACTTAAGTGAACATGCCTAGAGGTAAACCTTTAGAAATTAAAAAAAAAAAAAACTTTAAAATTGTCTTACGTGCCTGGAGAGTCTAGGAGTTTTAAGATTAATTAGAATAAGATTTAGGAACTTGAATATCTTTGTGAACCTGGTTCTAAAAAATCTATTGAAAGGCAAAAGGATTAAAGTCAGAGAAGTCTTAGGAAAATTATCCCAGTTGTCTTTTTTGACTTTATTGTATCTATAAATCAATGAATTTAGTGGAGTGGCTTCCTCAAGCATTTGTTTTTTCTCTTGGCCTTTTTAGTGAAATTGTTCTGGTTTATTGTAACTCTCAGTAAAGCTAATTATTAGCAGTAACTGATTGTGCTTCCCAGATACGGAATGCTGGTTGCTGCAATAAAATTGAACATATTTCTTGCTCTTGTTTCACTGATTTTTCATCTCCCTGAGGACTGAACTTCTTTTACCCTAGCAGCTATTAAAATCACAGTTAAAATACAGTCATGATTGTAATAATATCGTGATGCAGCCAGAAAAAAGGATAGCATTAGGTGATGTCATACCTAAAACTTACAGCAGAACTGCCTGGTGGCCTACCATTCTACTCTTAACTTTTTAAAGCCACTGATCAAGCACTGCTGGTACAGTGCTTTAGTGCTTTAAGGATGTTTCAAGAGCACAAGGTTGGCTTTTTCTTTTTTTTTTTCCCCCCCCCTCCTTTCTTTGTATGTGAGTTGATTGCAGAAACACATCATAGGAAGTTTAGGACATGATCTTTGAAGCCTGATTCTTTCACTTAACCCAGCAGTATTTGTCAGAAAGAGAAGCGGGATGTGGTATGAAAAGCCTAGCGGAAGGAATCTTGGCGCCATTGATAATACTAGCAAAACTGGTGGATTGCAGTTATGCGAGACTTTAAGGCTATCCAGTGGGGTATTTTTCACTCATTTGCGTTGTATTTGTGTCCCTGACTTATTCTGTAATGTCTGTTGATACATGCACAGTGGATGCATAAAGATTAAATTTGTTTCTTGCTTATATAGAAGCTTGTGTCACCATCTGTGGGGAAAAAATATTAAACTTACTTTGTTTCTGAGATAAATGTATATCTAAAATGTTAATTAAATAGCATTTGAGATTAAATTCTGAATTTTCAATAGAGTATAGAAACAATGAATGAGTTATATTCAAAACTCTACAAAGAGGCTGAGAAGATCAAGCGATGGAAAGTAACTGTAGAATCAGAACTAAAGCAGAAAGAGAGAAAATTGCAAGAAAATAGAAAGATTATTGAAGCACAGCGTAAAGCCATTCAAGAACTGCAGGCCAGTATTGTACTATATGTGTTGAATACCTAAATTAAAGAAAAAGATCTTCCTGAATTAGTTTGAACATATTATTCATACAATTAAATATTAAAGAATGTTACAGAACTTGAAGAAGGCATTTTAAGCTGTTCATGTGAGGACTTTAAAGAAGCTAGTTGGCTAGATATCAATGACCTATAGTTCTACAGTTTTTAAAGGGAAATCTTTACCTTTTTTGTTATTTAGAATGTTTTTCCTCTTGTTAACAATGTGCATTCCATCTTTGAATTATTATTATGCACATCATACTGTGGAGATACATAGACTTGCTCAAGACTGCATAAGCTTTTGTACCCCTGGTATCTTAAAGTAAGCTCCTGCATATTTCCACACAACATATACAGGAAGTAGTATACTCTGCTTTATCCCAGTTTCTTATCTATCTGGTAGCATGGGGATCTTTGTTAGTGAAACATACATATTAAGCAATTTATCAACCCTTTTCCTTGCCTTCTGTTTGCATCAGCTTTGGTAACCCTAGTCTTTGACTGTTTGACTTTTGCCTTGAGAAAACATTTCTTCTGAGAAGGGGTGTGTGCGCACGTGTGCACACACAGAGTATGTGAATGTACATATGGATAGCACACTGTAAGTATTTCAGTTGCTGGTAAATTACTGTTTTGGTTTTTTTATTATCTTCAAGCAAGCTATAACAAAAGAGTGTCCAGCATGTCATTTCAGATAAAATGGATTTCTATCTTCTGATGCAGAAAAATATGTTTTAATGTGAGACTTGAAAAGTGAAAGTATGGTTCTGGTATATTTTTCAATAACTATATCTTTTTGTACTTGTCCCCTATAAATTAGTTTGAAAATGAAAAACTAAGTTTAAAACTTGAAGATGAAATATGTGAAAATAAAGATCTTTTAAAAGAGTAAGTAATACAGTTAAACATATTTTTGTAAAAATAAAGTTTTCTTGCTAAGAACTACCAATATGAGCAGTTAAAAATAGATATTAAATTGTGAAGCTCATCAAGCTCTTGCATTGTCACTATTTTATGTGTGTAAAGTACTGTGCATCCCTGTGATAACATATTAAGGTATTTTTCCCTTCTTTCAGAAACAGTGCTTCAAGGCATATGTGTAATCTGCTCAAGGAAACCTGTACTCATTTCACAGAGAAGTCCACCAAATGTAAATGCTATTTAAATCTTGATTTATCAAAGTACTTCTAGCTTTCTATAAATTCATAAAGGAAAAACCTGTCATTCTGTTCAGAGTTATTTTCCAGCTGGGATAAACTGTATGTGGCTCAGTGCATCAGAATTAAGTTTAGATGTGAAACCAGAGGTCAAGTATCTCTGTGTTTTGTAGTGCTAAATTCAAAGGTTTTCTAAAGTCAGTATGATTGTTTGCTAAAAGGTTATATGGCTGGCAGAATTCAGTTGCCTAAGCTCTGAAGCAGGTTTAGGTACTATGAGCAATATGGATTAGCTACTAGCAACCACTCCAGAAGAGTGCAGATCTTTTGAACTCCTGTCACATTTGTCAGTCCTGTCCAGGTACCTTGTGTATCTTGGGTCATGTCAGAAGGCACTTCATGCCTGTGTTTAGGCAGCTGAATCTACTCCAATTACCTTTTCCAGCTTCTTTAACAGACTAGAGGAAACAGCATTATCATGTCTGGAGCAGTTAGGTTCCTAGGGAAAAAAAAACCCAAAGCCTGAGACACAATGAACAACTAGCATTCTTTACACTAAATTGGCCAACACGAGAAAGCTGGATGAGTAAATGAAACTTAAATTTTTGAAGTTTTAAAATGTATTATTGATTTGGGATTTTAATCTATATCAAATTCAGAATTGTTACTTTAATCTTTAAAATCTTCTGCCGACTTCATCTTAGATAACTTAGAAATGTCTGCCTCTTTTTTGCTTTGCTTCTGCAGACACCTGTATATAGATTTACTGTACTTCTTGGTTAACTGTTTCTTACTGTTACATTCAGAATTCTGAATTATTCTGAATTATTTTCTTGAGGAATAATAATACCATCAATTATGAAACTGAAATTGTTAAAAGAAAAAGGTGGAGATAGAGTATCATGGTAACAGTTCTATTATGATAGATCTGTGGTCATGGGTGTCTCTGCTGATGTGAAGAAACTCAGTACTGAACCTTATATTACAGCTTTTCAAACTCACTGACATTTTTGGTACAGTATTATTCAACCGTATTAATACTGTTAAAATTAATATTTATATAAATTGATACAGAATTACATTTCTCCTGGAAAAAGTGAGATTGGGAAGGAAGTTATAAAAGCTGAGCTTGCTTAATATTTCAATGGAAAATACATTTTCTTTGGATTGTATAACTTTTGTCACACTTTGTATTCACACTGACTTGCTAAAATAAGAAAAGAGTATATAATTCTCTTTTTTAAATTCATTATGCTGCTTAAGCAGAATGGCTTGAACAGCTGAAGCTCTTTTTTTCAAAAGGAAAACTTTATAGTACATTCTTATTTTGATAGATGAACATGAAAGAGAAGAAACAAAACAACTATATGTGGAACTTAATAACAACATTGAAGTAAGTGATGTAGCTTGTTAAAATTCAGCATGTGATCTGAGGTATATCTATATGTTGAGATATTCATACAAAGAACATTATCTGATAAAATGATTAGACCTCTCATTTGGGATGCTGGAACTCTGATTTTCAGCCCCTATTATTGTTTTTGTATTGTATGCACCACATTTATTGGATAAAATGCATTAACAATCCTTAGGAGTATGTAGATCTATTTAGTCTTAGGTGACTTCCATAACTGCTATCTGTCTTGGTTTTGCACTCCTTTTCACTCATCTACTGATTTCACAGAATAGTTGAGTTTGGCAGGGACCTCTGGAGATCATATAGTCCAGCCCCCTGCAGGCTCAGGTAGAGCAGATTGCTCAGGACTGTGTCAGGTCAGGTTTTTGAATATCTCCAAGGATGGTAGCCTCTCTGGGCAACCTGTTCCTGTGTTTGATCACCCTTACAGTAAAAAAGTTTTTTATCATGTTTCAATGGAATTTCTTGTATTTCAGTTTGTGCCTATTGCTCTTGTTCTTAAAGTCTGTTCTGCATATTGAGACAGCTTCAGCAAGAGAGTTGAGGGGGATTCATTGGGGCTTTTTCCTGGAAGGTGGGAACTGAGTATTGACACTGTTCAGGTGGAGGAGGAAAGTGAATGTACGTCTCACATTGTAGCGAAATAATGTACTCAGCTATCATCTCTGAACCAGAATCAAGTCAGTCCTGCTGTTTTTTTCTGCAGACCCCTGTTTGTATAACTTGTAAATAAATATAATGTGTAATATATACACGTATGTAAATATATACACATGTAGATAAACACGTATGTATATATATGTATGTATAATATAGATGATTCAGCCTTGGCAGGATTGAAACATTCTCAGTATTTGCAGAAATAGAGCTTTAGAAGTCATGGGAAATTGGGCATTTAGGGATTAGACAGCATTTTGGAGAGCTGTACCTTTGGACTTGGACTCAAATCTACAAATAGTCTTAGGTGAAATTCAGGTACACAGATTTTTTATGATGGGAATCAGACATATATTATGGTTATTCTACTGGATGTTTTTCTTTAATGAAAAGTGCACTATACTTGCATAAAGATGAACAAAGAAAAAGAATTTCAGTTTTGAGTGTGATAGAGCAACAATAAAATGATGGAAACTGATGATTATGTGTGGAATAAGAAGTGTAAGGTATGAATATTAAATCTTTAATTAATTTGATTCCTTGACTTGAAGAGGATTTTTTTCCTCTTTAATTCATGAAACAACTGCATTCTTTCAAAATACATTCATCCATTTTTTTTTTTGGTATTAACTATTCCATTGTGGAAAATGAGACCGTTGTATATTCATAACTGAGAAATGTGAGGCATCTTTGTGCGAGTGTGATGAATTTGATATTAAGCAGAATCAGAGAGCACACAGTATAACAGTTAAACATTAATTATAGATTGTTGTAGTAGCTAGGCAGCTAGGAAATGCACAACAGCTCCTCCATTGTGCTAGAGATCTACGAACATGGACCAGTAAAAAAAATCTTATCCCTGAAATCATTTGCATCTTGAGTATAGAACTTTTTACGCTTCTAATAATTATCATATTTTAATTCAGAACGTGCGTTTACACTCTGAATTTAGTTTAAAAAAAATTCTTACAGATATGAATAGGAGTTTGTAATACAGTTTGTTTTCAAACCATAAACATCATTCTTTGTTATAGAAAGTACTTAGTTTTATATGAATGTACGTATTGAATGTTACTTTTAGAGAATGATAATGGCATTTGAAGAACTTCGTGTGCAAGCAGAGAACACGAGACTGGAAATGTGTTTCAAATGTGAGAGTCCTGCTTACTCTAATTATGCTGCAGACATAACAGTTTTGTACTTCACACATTTTATTGCATGCAGTTTCGAGCCAGAAGGATAGGGTGTGCTAGAATGGTGCACTGTTAGCGCTATGATACTTGTTTTGTGGACTGTGTCCTGGAACATCATTGCATGGTAATGAAGTGGCAAATGCCCTTTATTGCTGTTTGTTTTAAAAGAACAGTTGCTGACTATGGTCAGCTGAATTCAATCACTTTGAAAAGGGAGGTACTTTAATAAAGGAGTCTCTTGTCTCTCATATCTTACCTGAATCTTAATCCTATTAAAATAAGTTACAAAATTTCTTGTGATGTTGTCTTTTTTTGTGTCAGGCTTTACAATACCTCAGTTCCCCTTCATTTGGGATGGGTGTCTCAAATTTCCTAGGAAAGGTAAATTTGCTGCAATGACTCAAGTTTCCTTACAGACAATTTTGTATTTCTGATTTAAGTTTTATATCTGATGAATTGTGCCATTAGTATCATAACTAATTTAATGAGAGTGCACCCCTGGCTTACTTCATGCTGCCTGCCATTAAAGGGCTGGGCCATTTTATTATTTTTCCACTGATGTTCCTGGGTCAGTTTTAGAACCTTACTTTTCTAATTGTCACTAAAACTTTTAGTTTTGTCTACGAAGTGTAGTCTATAGAGCTCTGCTTATTTTATGTAGTTTTATTAAACTGATAATGCGCTAGTGTATAGCTGCAGAAATTTTAATTCAGTATTTATCTATGCTATGAAGTGTCTTGTTTCATTTCTGCACATGCATCTCTTAATTTCTTAAAATAATCTATTAAGTAATACATGCAGTAATGGACTAATTCTGTGGAAGGTTGGGGCAAAAAGTATTTTGTCTGCTGAGGTAACAATTTCAAACATGACCTCAACAATTAATTTTTAGGAAATCAATTGTACAGCTGTACAATTATTAGTAATCTTAAAATAGAAATTGCATTTAACTTGAAGTATATTTTAGTTAGTAAATTAACTATTGATATTCCTGTATCTCAAAAGTAAAAGAAGAAGCAGAAAAAGTGGACAAGTTTGAAAAAGAATACAAACTGGAAGTCAGTATGAAGGAAAAACAGGTTTGTTTTAATTCTTGAAACAAGTCTTGCAGATTCTTAAACTAATATTTGAACTCTTTTGCTTTCATGACTTACTGATGCATCAAAAGAAAATAATTATTTAAAAAGTGCTTGGTTGGTTGTAAAATATTTCTGTTTTGGAAGGATGGAAGTTAACATTGCAAATAACTTTTTAATTGTGTGTTCCTTATATGTTATTTGGAATAAAACATGAATTAGGCTGCTGTATCCTAAAGAGGGATATCTCAGTGACAGGATTTAAAAGCACCATGTAAATACCGAATCCTTATCCTGTGCTTTATACATCAGCTTGCTTGCATAAAAATTTCTTGTGCAGAAGCATAAAATTAGCAAAGCAGTCATCAGCCCTTATAGTATATAAAAAAAAAAAAAAAAGATTCACTTTCTATCTGGTAAGGAAGATGGGATGAAGGATTGTGTGTTGGACCATGGGCTGATAAGAGAGGTTTTGCCAAAAACCTATTCCAACCTCAGCTTCAGTGGTGATGAGATATCCATGATGGAAGACCGAGTAAGTAGAAGAAAGTAAATATGATAAGAGTTGTTAATTTGTAAGCAGGAGACTGAGAAGCAGAGCCTTCATCTGTGTCTGTACCTGAGAAGGTCAAGAATTGTTAGTTTGTCCAAAGATGGGTGTGACATTGCAAAGAGGCAAGGAGTGTTTCAGAACATCTGTAAATAGGGAAGAAATAACAGCTGGAACTGCATTTCAGAGTTTGATTCTGATAACTTTAGTTATGTTCCAGCATCTGTAATCTGTTGGAACTCATGTTCTAATTTTGAACTGAAAAGCTTTTGTATCTAAAGAGTAACATGACCAATATTTGGTTAAGACCACCTTATTTAAATTGAATGATACCAGCATGAATGCTAATCATACATAATGAACAACTGAAGATACAAATCTGTCATGTTTTCTAGACTTCGTTATATTATTACTTTACTTTTGTTAGATTTCAGTTTTGACCATACAGAATGGTGAAAAAGATGACATCATAAGAGATATCAAAACTCAGCTGCAGGAATCAAAAAGTAAGATTGCTGACTTAGAAGAAACAACAAGTAAGAATTATCTCTACTATATTAAAATACTATTGGTTATAGAAGTACAGGAAACAGGATTGTGATAATGTTAATTTGTTACTAATCAGTGGCAGAACTTTGGGGCCTTGCAGGTCAGTTTCTTGTTTTGGTCAGAAGTTGGGGATGTAAGATCTGGATTTTTAGTGTAATCTGCTTATGTATAAAAACATAGGCCCTTATTTCATACCAACAGTTTTCTCTTAGGGCTTAGGCTACAGTCTATTGACATGACAGTTTCCTGATGAGGGATTTTTTTTCTCATCTTGCTCATCAATAAAACTGGTGCGAACATAGTTATACTGCTATAAAGCTGCCATATACCTCGTCCTTCCTTTTCCATAACAAGAATAACTTTTACCAGGACACTGTATAACAATGCCCATATACTGTATAACAATGCCTGTTTCAGTTGGACTAGTATAATAAAAATGGTAAGATATTAGATATAGTATTGTTTCTAGTTACTGGATTGAATCATTTCACATCAAATTAGTGAAGGGACTTCAATATCTAATAGCTGTTCCGTAGTCCATAAATAGTAGCATTGTTCTGCGTTCAGCAAGACATATTTTCACATCTTCACCAAATAATCCCCCAAACCATTGCAACTTTTAAATAGAATCATATTAAAAAGGCAAAGGAGTGACTGAGACTGGAACTGTAACTATTTCTGAAGGGTTCTGTTGTCAGGCTGAGGCAAGTAGTGAAAGCTTTTGAGGATTGCAAAGAGAAAATAACATTCCTTCAGTTTTGCAGACGTATAGTCAGGTATCACTGAGGAAACTTATTTTTCAGCACTAGCTTTTCAGTGCTTTTTAAGCCCTTTATATTTAGGCACAAAATATTTGTAGTATATGATTTTAGTATCTTTAGAGTTGAAGCAAATTTCAGCATCAGTTCATCATACAGATAAATAACTAAAAATGACTGGGGAGTGGGAAGGAAGGCATGGGTATCATTTTTGTGCTGCATACATATGAGTGGCTGCATTTCATTAAATTTCATAAATACATGTTGTTTTACATTTCAGTTATTGTTATTAAATAAGTTGAATAGGCGTCTTGTAGGTTTTTCTCTTTAACAATTTAGATAAGCACATTATATCGCTTTAATAAGTTGTAGGAATGTATTTATCTGTAAAACAGAAATGCAAGTACTTTTAGTAGAGAAGTTATTTTTCTTAAATGTAAGCATATATCTTTCTGCTTAGGACATGAAGAGGAAATGTTAAAGGAATCCCAGATCAATCAGGATCGTTTGAGGGCAGAACTGGAAGAAGCTAAAATTTCATTGCAAAAAACAGAGGTAGAGCTTGTTTATAAATTTCCAGTATAAATAGATTACGCGAGTAATTGAATAAATAATTACTGATACTTCAGATATGAAACCTTAATTGTAGGTGGTTGTTACAACACCTGTATAGAAATTATAAAATTATTTTTTAGACTATTCAGAAGAGCTTAGAAACTGAACTGCAGACTGCAGTGAAAGCATTAATTCAGGTCACTGAAGAAAAAGAAGTACAGATGGAAGAATGTAAAGAAACTAAGGCTTTGCATGCGTCCATGGCAGACGAACTTAAAACTTCTGTTTCCAATTTCAAAAGTTTGCTGGAAAAAGAACAAAATAGGTAAACTGAACAGTTTACGTTTGTAGAATGATCTTATGGATAAAATGCTAGATTACTGTGCTCTGGGAATAACACTTAAGTTTTCTGTCTGATCTGGTGTAACTTTTTTTTATTATTATTATCAGTAATAACTATAGTACCTAAGTTCTTTCTGTGTAAAGAATGTGTAACCATCCTTCTTTTTTAATCCTTCGCCTGTCTGCTTATTGAATGATTAGCACTTGAAGATGGTTATGCTTTTTGACTATGTGTAGGTGCAACTCTTAGCTAAGTAATCTCATTTGGTACTTGAAAGACCTTCTTAAAACATTTAGTGAGGATGATATTCTTCCTTACCTAATAATAGTACTGCTTAATACCAATGCCTATTATTATTTCAGGTCTTCCAAAATTTAAAAAATTATGTATTTGTCAACCTGATAGCAACTAAAATCAACCCTTCTAAGTACAGGAACAGAACAGTGTATTTTTAATAAGTTATCAGACAGAGTTTTTCAAGAAACAGTGTTTTGGGGTACCTTGCATTAAGATGTCTTCTAAGTAGATGCAGGTTATGACAAATCCAAGAGCAGACAGATATGAAGCTGAAATTTGTTTTTGGCAAACTGGTCTAAATTCAGATAATTTAACTTATTTTTCTGTAGTTATCCTGGTTGATACTGCTTTATCAGAAAGTAAATCTGTGGTCCCTGATTTTCATAATTCTGTTTTTTAAGAACTATGTAGATATATGTTTGTATACATACATTAGTTTATTTTTATGTCTGCTGTTCAGGAGTTGTAATAGTGCATTTTGATACTTGTTGCAGGTAGTTGCATCATCTGCTTGTTGAAAGGCAGATGTATTTAAAGTGCTTGTGGTAGGACTTTGTCTTATTGTCCTTAAATTTTCAAATCTAGTGCTGTGTACCATACAGGAAAAAAAATTAAATTATGATTTTCTTAGATTGAAGAAATATGAAGATGAGTCGAAACTGCTTACCTTGGAGCTCAGAAGGGTGTCTGCTGAATTAGGTAAGACTATAGGAAAAAAGYGAATGAACTAGGTAAAGATAAATGTTTTTTGCTATTTTCTGAAAATAGACCATCGCTGTATAGTACCCATTTT
This sequence comes from Apteryx rowi, assembly GCF_003343035.1. NCBI lineage: Eukaryota > Metazoa > Chordata > Aves > Apterygiformes > Apterygidae > Apteryx > Apteryx rowi. The sequence continues at coordinate 192,012 of NW_020450705.1, read as the reverse complement.
AGTATCTTGTCTTGTAGCTTATGCTCCTCTGATACTGAGTATAATACTAACTCCTGAGTGACTTTTTAAAATTTATTTATTTTTAACAGAGGGTCTCCAAATTATACTAAAACTATTTCCAAAATCAATTGAATAGAAAAATGGTGATCTTAGTCACATTTTCTTTTTCTTCCTTTGTATTACATCAAAAAGATGTCATTAAGACTCAGAATTTTTATTACTTCTGGTTAACATATTAACATGCTCAGAATTTGTCCAACCTTTACTCAATGAAAAAAATTGTTCATTCCAATGTTTGTGTCAATTATTCCAGGAGACACAGGGCCTCTTTCAGGATCTGCCCTCAGGTTTTTCATTGCTTTAAATATTGTTTTGCTATCCTATGATTTCTAGATATGCACTCCTTAGCCCCAAAATCAAGAGATCTACCTTTAGCACTGTTATCCCAGTGTAGCAGATGTCTCTAAATATCTCTAGTTCCTAGATGATAGATGAGAAATACGGTTTGATGTCCTTGTATGTATTGAGGGTATTTAAGGATAAAACTGCTCAAAAGTTACTGCTGTTGCTTCTCTGGAACAAGATGAGATGAGACCTGTGATACTTCCAGAGCAAAAATGAGTCTGGTGTCCAGTACCTGTGAAAAACACCAGTAGTGTGAATGTACAGAATGTGCAGAAATGTGTAGAATGTAAATGTGTAGAAATGTGTGAATGTGTAGAAAACACATTTCAAATTTACTTGCTAGTAAATAGGTTTTTTTGCAGCATATCCATATGAATATGTTCAGTAGTCCAACTTTTTCTGGAAAAATGCATATGCATGAATACTCTGAGACTAGTCCTTTGTAAACATTCTTACAATCCACAATTTACTTGAAACCATGTTTGTGGAAAATATAATAGACTCTGAATTTTATTTAAGATGAACAGTTAGCTTCTCTTCAGATAAGTGTTCACTAATGTCTTTCTGAATAATTTTTTCAACTCTGCATTTAAATTAAGTCATAATTTAGGTTAAAATTTAGCTTTAAGATTTCTGAACTTAATCCAATGAGTCTTGCAAATGGAGTACTGCAAAGGGACAAATGCTTTATACCGTCTGCTAAATATATAAAATTATTTCTGCTTAATAAATTTTACATTGCATGTGCTGTAGAAGAGATGACTAAATTAAAGTGTGACAAAGAAATGCAACTTGAAGAGCTGTCAGAAACACTGGTAAATATTGTTCCTTTTACTAGTCTCATGCCATTTACTTTTCATATGAAGTCTCTCTCACATTAGAAAGCGTTTTATAGGGCATTTAAGCTACTTACAATCTGCCGTATCGTTGCTACTAAACTTTCTTGCTTGTCTTCTAGACTATTTCAGTTTTCTTTTTGAAGGACCTGATTCTTTCCACTGTTTTGCTTGTTTTGTTTTTTTTTCTTTGTCTCGAGATTTCTGGTCGTTTGCTGCTTCTTTCACACCTGTTCAAATACTGCTCCCTCTGCATATAAAGATTTCCTATTTTTAGTTATGCCTAGTACTCATTTTCTTTCCTCATGTTGAACCTTTCTGAAAAATATATGGGTTTTTGTGATGAACATAAGCTCAAACCTTGTGAAGACCAAGCATATGACATTTAAGGCTAAATTATCAATTAACTTTTTGAGAGTAGAGAGAATTTCATGACTGGATAGCTTTCTTCGTACTACTCCTCTAAAAATTAAGCCTTGTAAATGCTTATTTTGTAAAGACTTTATTTTGATGTTTAAAGAATAACCAAGCTTATGACATCATGCTGGAAAGGCAGTGAAGAAGATTACAAGAAGGTTCGCAAGAAGGTTATGTATGACAAAATGAGTGATCTAATAAATAATGTATCATAGGTTTCTTACTTCATAGATTTGTTGTGATTATTTTGCTGTTTGTGGGGTGTTAGTTATGGTGAGGTGTCCTTCATACTGCAGTGTATACTATCTAAAGAGCAGTGCCCACTGAGTTGATACGCATCCCTTTATAGAAAAGATAGACAAGTCTGAGCCTGCAGAAAGGTCTCATGGGTTATAATACCACGTTCCATGTACTGCCAGCATGTGGGGTGTTCTTTTCTCCTTATCACAGAAGTTTCCTGAGGTAAGCAGCTTTGATCTCTGTGAACCCTACTAAATCTTGACACAGGCTCTTTTTCTGTCTGAATTACGTGAAGTATACTTTTATTATAGGATGATGTTAGGATCTTAAATTTATTAGTCTAACAAGAAAGTATATCAGCTAAAGTAACATGGTGTGAAACCGTGTTTGCATTTTATAAATTGCTTGTTACATATATGCTGAACATGGAATTTTCTAAACTGAGTTTCATTAATGTTCTTAAATAGGAAAAAGTTCAAGGACTTTTAGTGAAGAACAAATATCTTGAGACTACTGTTGAAAAATTGCAGGAGAGAGAAAAAGAAATGAAGAATATTCTCCAAGTTAGAGAGGTCTGAGTAAAGGGTAAAAAGTAAAATGATTGTAACATGTTTTTATAAATTGTTAAGTTACACATTATTGCTTGAATATAAGAACATAGGAAATGTCTTACTGAGTCTGGCCAGTGGTCCATCCAGTGCAGTACTCCACTCCTGACAATGCAGTAGAAGATGCTATATAGTATAAGAGCCTACAAGCCTGGCCATTGTCTATGGTCTGTTCCCCTTACATTCCTACAGTCAGTGTATTAAGGATGTTAGAGGATACATCCCTTCCTCTTCCCCTTGTTACTAGTTTATGGACTTGTTCATGTTCACGTCTCATCTGTTTTTGAACCTCCTGATACTATTTGCCTTTATAGCCTTCCATGATAAGAAATTTCAGAAGTTCATTATCTGGTGTGTTTAAAAATGAAACACACACACATGTGCGCACACACACACACTTTGTCTCTGTTAAATCAACTGCCTGCTAGTGCATGTGGTATCACTGTATCACTAGTGATTCAGAGAAAATAGTATTCAAAGCATTTACATATTATAAACTACATTACATTACAAGGCTTGCCTTATCTTATAATGACAGCAGGTTTCTGAGGGAAGATTTTTGTATCATGGTTCAGCACTCATCCAAAATATGTGCTTATACTATCACGTAGTACTGGAATGCTGTGATTTTTTTATTTTATTATTTATTTACATTTAAGTAATACAAAAGCCTATGATGTCTAAGGCAACAATGTCTTTATTTAAATGCTCAGAGAAAGGTAACTTATGTCAGTACTTTTGCAGACTGGTTAGTTGGACTATACAACAGGGGAACACATTTAGTATTCATATCAGAGGTAAGTATCTCACACTTCTGCATTACACTAGAGAGATGTAAAGATACAGACTGGCTAATTTATGGCATGGCTGCAGTTTTATTTTAACTTGAAGCTTTGTGTTGTCTGTTCATTTCTGGCAGCTTTGAATTGTGATTTACAGATGTACACTCAATACTTTTTCTTCTGCAGAAGGAAATACATGATTTGAAAATACAGCTGACTGGTACAGTTGAAAACAAAGAAACGTGTTTAAAACAGCTTATGACACTGAATGCAGATCTTGAACAAGAGATGTATGATCTTTTCTGAAAATTTTGGGTTTGTTTAATGTATTTTTGTGTTACATAGAAGTGACTAATATACAATCAAATGATCTATAATTTTCTAAAAATGTTGAACTTAAGCACATAACAGCCTTTATATATTCACATTTATAAAATACATTTTTTTTACATGCATGTAATTGTTCCCTATTTCTGTGACTTGGATGTATTAACACAAAGAGAAAGTATTTCTGAATGTTGACCCTGCTTTGAGCTGGATGTTGGACTAGGTCCCCTCCAACAACCATTGTATGGAAGTTGCTTCTCATTTTCTTTCCTCCTCCTCCTAGAACCTCTTCACATCACTATTACTCTGTACTAAGTTTGCTGCAAAGCTCAAATTTGCAGATACAGGCCTGGACTTATTTCAGTGTGAAGTAATATTTTTATAACAGTTAAATTGAACTTAAGAGGAAATTTGAAAATACATGTTCTTTTTTCTCTGACCATGTATTTTAAATTAGGCTAAAGAATGAGCAACTAACAGTGGATTTCAATAAGCTTTTATTAGAAAAAGAACAAATAGCACAGGAGAAAAGTTATATAGCTGCAGAACTCAAGAAACTGCAAGAAGGTCATGAGGCAAGTTGTAAACTTTTATCTGTTTTTGAAGGACAGCATTCAATTTAAATCACATGGTATATTGGAAACTGCTTTTTGTGTTTAAAAAACAAAAGGAAGTGCAGTTACCCTTGTAATAAGGCAGGTTGAGATACTGTTTAAGCTCTCACTTTGAGTTTTACTCATTTTATTTACATATGCCTTTATTTAGGATAATAGAAAAAAAGAAGAAAATACAAGGAAGTTATTAGAAAACCTGGAAGAAGAAAACAGCCAGTTAAGGCAAGTAAAAACAAATATTAAAGGACAATGTTATTTAAAGAAATAGTCTTGATTCCTTCACTGTTGCTGTTAATGCTGTGCTCATATGCTGTTTTCCATGATTTTTAGTAATCCTTTTTTTAGATTATCTTATTTATGAAGAAAATAAAAAGCAAATAGAAGTTATGGGTTAAATGTGGAAAAAATTAAACTGATTAAATATTACCCTTTGAAGTAGTCTTTGTCTTGCCCAAGCCACATTAATGAGCAGCCTTCCATATTTCATATGTGCTTTACAATCTTACAGATGAGAATAGATTTTACTCAAGCCATAAGAATATTTTTCCATACTTAATATCTGACCTGTAACTTTTTTTAACTTATCAGTCACTTTTGCATCTTTTCAGTGAACAGTTTATGAAGCTCTCATGAATATTAGTTGTATTAACAAAGCAGCTTTTTTTCAGAAACTGAAATATGGGGGGGGGGGTAGCAGTAGTGAAAGAAGTCTAAAGTTTTTAAATACTTACTAATACTCGCTAATTTGGCATTTAGAAATGAACTGAAGTCTTTGAAGGAGAAGATGGCAAAGAAGGGTGAAGAGATTAAAAATAAACTGGATGAAAGTGAAGAAAATGTATGATACGTAATGTGCTTTATCATATAAAAGTATAACATTACCTATAGGGCACAATATAAATATAAAACTTCTATTTTTTTCCTGCAGATCCCTACCTAGAGATGCAATCTTTTAGTGAGATTTTTCTCCTTTTAATGCTGTTACCAAATAAATCAGCATAAGTACACATGCTGAGCCCCTTCATTTTAGAAGACAGGGACTTCCACTAGGATGTTTACTCTTTACGGGGAGGCTTATGAGTACAGATTTGTTCTATTTCAGGGGAACAAAGAAACCGTCTTTCCCTCCCCCCCCCCCCCATACCATTTAGTGGTGGGTGGGATAAAGATTAGCTTTCAATATGTAGTATGAGTTACAGTATAACTATGTTCAAGTATTTTTATTTTCTTATTGTATTTTCACATAGATTTTTAATAACACATTGGATTTCAACATTCTACTGTAAGATTAAATTTGAAGATAATCAGGGCATGGAATGGTTGCTTAGTTATCTTTTAAAAATAAATATAAAACATAAGAAATTTAATTCTCATTTTTGAGGGAACTGTGCTTTGAAATCGTAATATAGTAATTGGTATCAGTTTTACCACTGTGCTTTTTTCTGAAGAGAGTACCAGAATTCTGATAATGTTTTGACTAGATTTAAAAACAATTATAATTTCAGGCTAGAAGTATTGAAAATGAAATTTCAAGAAAGGAAAAGCAGTTGAAGATTCTAGAAAATAAGGTATGAACATTCCTTTTTTCATGAATAGTAGAGAACTTGAGTATTTCGAATAAGATTTTTTTTTTAAATCAGGGAATTTATTTATTGGCCAAGCTCTAAAACCGCTGACAAACTGTTTCATTACTATTAGTCTTGATGATGTTGGGCTAGCAAAATTCTCACAGTATTTCGTGGTTAAAACTCTAATAATTGTAACATCTTAGCATGTATTTCAGTTCCACTGGAATTAATGGAACTTGTGTAAATTTACAACTTAATGGAATTTCCAAACTTTAAGTTCAGTTTTAAGTTTACAAACTTAATTTACAAATTAATCTAACTTGTGCAATGTGCATGTTTAAGCACTTTGACAAAAATGTCTAATACATTGAGTCATTTTTTAGCAGTTTGTTAATTAATGTTTGAAATATCTCTTTTAGTTGAATAACTTAAAGAAACAGGTAGAAAATAAAAGCAAATATATTGAAGAGCTGCAACAGGAGGTAGGCACAGTTTTAAAAAGTCACAAATCCATCAAACATACAGGTATTTTGTGGTTACTGTTACTATTCAACAGTTGTAGTCTGATGTGATGAATTTAGACATAGCTATGTAACTTATAGCATTTTCTTTTTGTAATCTTACCTCTGAGCAAATTAAAGAATAGCCTTTGGAATTATTTGATTTGTAAAATTATCCCTTCTTTTATAAAGTGCAATTATAGAAATACTATCTCTGATGAACTTTTATTATTTTCGTTTAGCACGCGGTATCATCAATATATTTGAAGTAATGACCTGTCTCAGTTACCAGTAGTAGAAAAGAACTGTTCATTAGGACAAGCTGTAAATAACTAATGTAGAAATATGTTTGGATTTTTTGTGATGACATCTGCATGTTTCCCGTCAGCAGCATTTGCCCCATTGTAGAGAAAAATCCCTGAGCCATCTGCTTAGAATCAGTATATCATTACATCAGTTCTTCCTTTATAGTACAGCACAGGAGTAAATTTATGTTCTATATAAGCTACATAGTACAAGAGCCAGAGGTACAACGCGTCTTGGGTTTTTCTCCCTTTCCTCCCCTTAGAAAGGGGAGCCTTTCATAAGGTCACGAAGCGTAAAGGACAGTATTATTAAAGTAGCTGAGCACTCTTTTACTTAGAGAATTGATCTGGAACCTGAACTGCACAATTAAACAACAAAAAGAGAGTTATTTGCTTGCTGAAAACAGGAATTTTGAGCGTTCCAACCTACTTTATGCAGTAAAATCATTACGTAATTCTGTTAAATTGTTAAAGTTTAGTGTTTATTTTATTTTAATAGAATAAGGTGCTGAAAAAGAAAATTACTGCGGAAAGCAAGAAAACAAGTATTTATGAAGGGAAGGTAGGTTTAAATCACTTCATGTAGGAGATAAGGGTAAAATGCAAAGACTGAATGAACTTCTTAAGTCTCAGTAATTAATGATATGAAGCACATACTTAATTTTTTGTGGAGCTGGGACACAGCATTCAACATTTGACAAGAATGTGCTCATAATTTCTGGAAGATGCTTACATTTTTTAATCATTGGAAATTGGACCATCAGACATTTATAAGAGATGGGCATCACATCTCAATCTCAGGAATTCTGTTCCTCATAAGTACCTTTCTTTTTTAGTTGGTAGTATACTGAACATTAATCACTAATGTCTCCCTGCTGGAAAAAAAGGGCAATTAAAAAAAAACCAACTATATTATTCATTTTAGGCAGTTTCTGCTCTGCACTGGTAAGTCCTGATTAGAATACTGTGTCCAGTTTTGGGTACCACGCTTCAAGAAAGATGTGGACTTTTTTGAGTCCATTCGAATGAGACACTTAAAGGAAAAATTATAATCAAAGTACATTCTTGGTAGGAAAACATGATCATAAAAGATTTTAAATCTTAAATAGATTGACAAGAGAGGAAGTAAAATCTCCATCTGTAATTTTTTTTTTTAAGAATATGCAGCACTTAGGGTGACTTTGGTCAGGAACAGAGAGTGGGTAAGAGACCTTTTGAGGTCTTCTCTGGATGTATTTGCTTAACTTTCTACACAGGTCTATGTTTGGGAACATTTCCCGTGCAAAAATATTAGAAGGTGCTGACATCAAAGGTTTTAATCTGGCTCATCACAAAAATATAGCTCAAGAGCAACATGTAAATCCCAAGTAGGATTTACTCCTGTAAAGCTCTCTTCTGAAGATTCCGAACCTGTTTTCATGTTTAATTCCCTCAGTTTCCTAGTAAAAGAAAAAACAATCAAGGATGGGCTTGCTTGGTTGAAATTGTAGTGAATGAGAGTGGAATGAAGCAAACAATGCAAATGAGATATTTCTGTTTGGTATGGTCTGATGGAGGTATGGTAAAATATAGTACAGAGTCCCCAGATGTTATGCGGTGTGTGTGTTCCCCAAGCTCTTCCTATTTATTTCATATCAAATTCTTGTTAATATTAGCAGCTGAAAGGAGTTACTCTTTTTTAGAATTAAATACAATTCTGAAAATAAACTATTTACAGATAAACTGTTTCTCCATTTCTTAATTTAAACAAAAGTTTTAATTATAAACACATTACAGTCATACTGCTGCTAAGGCTTAGGAGACTATTGGCTATATGCTTCATTTTCTGACCTTGCATTCCATGATAGTCATACTAAAGGGCCTTTTGTACAAAAAGTAGAATGCTATCAGATTGCTAATAGATTATTTCTTTATATTGGAATGGTTCTTTTGTGCTTAACTGGCCCTAGGGCTTCTTCATTGACTGGGATGCACAGAACTGGTATGGACTATCTTTCCTATTGTGCTGCTTTTGTAGTTGCCATGAGTGTTTTCTAACTCACTTCAGGCAAAAGTTCAGCTCCTCATGAGAAAACCTGAACGTTAAATAGGAAACAGTGCAGTCACATATGTGAAAAGTACAGCGTGATTCTGCTCTAAAGTAAGATTTAAAATATATATATTAAAAAAAGGCGTATTTATTCCTGCACAACTAACAGCAATAATTCTGCATTCTCAAAAGGTGAATAAGTTACAGTTAGAGATAGAAAATATGAACAAGCAACATAAGGAAGCAGTTGACATCTATCAAAAAGAAATTGAAGCAAAAAAACTAACTGAAGATAAACTTCTTGAAGAAGTGAGTTGTTAAATTTTACTGCAACTTTTAATTAGTTTTTGATGTAGGATAACTTATCAAATGCTTGATATATTTTATGAAGCTGTATAGGCCAGACTCCTTGCACATATGTAACAGTCTTATAGACATGAATGGAACTTACTGTGTATGCCTGTGAGCAGTGCTTTACAACACTGCCTTCTTAAGTTGAAATATTTATGTATGTCTTTAAAGATAAGAACCTAACTAAAAAATCTTTTTGTTAGGATATTGTCCACAGAAATTCTATTCTTGGTACAAATACACCTTAAGCAAATAAGATTATAACTTTACTAATATTCATATTTTCATGCCTACAATTTTTGATGGTAATGTCAAAAAATGTTAGGACAGAGTGCTTGAATTGCCCCTCAGTTACTCCTTACTGCTCATGATTCAACCTTGTACTTATCTGCCCCGGAGGAATGGATGTACTTTTAATCTAGGTTTTACTTGCCCATCTTAACAAAGTGTGTAAAAGATGGAGGATTTGAAAAGAAGGATATTTAAAGTAAATGAAGACTACGTAAGAAGACTGTACATTGCACCCACTGGGGAGGGAAGAAATGAAACTAAGATTTTTGTTAGCATGTTGTTCTTAATTCTTCATGAGTTAGAAGAAACTTATTACTAACAGGTAGAAAAGATGAGGTTACTGGCTGATGAAGCAACAGTAACACAGAAAGAAACCGATATCCGATGTCAACACAAGATTGCTGAAATGGTAGCACTTATGGAAAAGCACAAGGTAGGAGATTTTACAAATTTCTCTGATTTGTAGTGTGTGATACTATGTTAAATAAAAAAACTTTTCAAAACCAGAGTATTACAAGTTAGAAAATGAAACTTCATAATAAAGACCTGAGTTTCAGAAAATGAGTTTAAACATGTGCTTGACTTCTCAACAACTAAAAATAAATTCATCTTCAGATTTTGGGGAAAAAAAGTCTACTGGCAGATAAATTCTATTTATCTAAATTTTTAGGAATCATAGAATGATGTGAACTAGTTGCATCATAGGATCCCCTAGTAATGCTTTAGGTAAGATGTGGTGGTGGCAGTGGTCTTCTGAAGTTGTCCTGGAGAATGTGTTTTTCGAGGTGTTGTATTTGGGCTGAATAAAGGAATATATATGTTTGCGCTTAGCAGGATTTGTTTATACTCAGTCTTCCTTTGATACTATCCTCATGCAATGTTCTTCAGTGTCAGTTTGGGCCTGTTTTTACGAGGACTTTACCTCTTAGTGACTTTAGACAGTTTAACGTAATGTATTTTAATTGCCTCGTTTATTACTCTGTTTTACAGTAGATTTAGCAGATACCATTAGGAAAAATAATATGGTTAACTTTTTTTTTGCTTGAACACTTATCGCTGCCTGGAGATAAAGCATTCTCTATCACCCCACAAAATAACACTACTTATACATTTTCTATTGTGCACTGTCTGCAGAGGTCTAAATGTTTGTTCATAGTGCTTTCTGAAGCTCCAAAGTAGTTTTATCTGAAAAAAGAGTGATGTTTTAAGATTAGATATAGATATAATTATAACATTTAGTCAAATAACTTTTTTTTTTTTAACACAGCACCAATATGATAAAATGGTTGAAGAAAAAGATACAGAATTAAAACTTTTTAAGATAAAAGAGCATGAGCAGTCATCAGAAAAAAGATCCTTGGTAAGATATACACTTTGGCAGTGAGTAATTTAATGGAAGGGCTGCTGTCCTGCTCTGTTCTGACAGAATAATATAATATAAATATTATATTACAATTCTTCCTGTGTAATGCTTATTTTTCTTGTTCTCTTTTTGTTTTTTTTGTTGTTGTTTTTTAAGCATTTATTTTAGTGGGACTGAATAGTAGTGAAGATCAACTGACCAACTTACATGTACTGTATTTACTTACTGACTTTAATATGTGTGTTAAAATATCAAATGTTTCTAAAAATAAATAGAAGATGCTGTGCTTTTCTGTCTACCTTTCCTGACAGTGCACATGTTCTAACCATACCACCTGGTTAAGTACATTTTGTATTAGTTTCCTGTCTTTCCCCCTTCTCGCAAGTATTAAAAGTTCTTTTGTTGAACAGTTCTGGTCAAGTAACTGTTACTTAATAGTATTTCAGCTCTTTTTAAAAAACTAACTAAAAACCTCCAAGCCTAGAGTTGCATTCTCTTTTTTGCATTTTTCCTTTCTGGGAAGCTTAGCTTTGAGAAAAGTTCTAAGAGCCAACATCCCCTCAAGACTCTCTAAAAGTGTAGTTCTGCAATGTCTACCTAAAAGTCAGTATCCTGACATTTCTCTTCACAGAAGTTGAATTATTCTGCAAATGAATTGTAGGTACCTCTAAGCATTAAGTCTTAACTTTATGGATAAGTTAGCTGTATTGAACAGATGAAATTTTGTTTATGTTTATAATGAATATTCTTAGTGCTTTATTAGGTCTGCTTTCTTTTTTCCAGGTTAAGAATAGTTAACCCTTCCAATATCTAATTGTTTTTAGGAAAGCGAGTTATCGTGTTTGAAAAGTGAACTGTCATCCCTTAAGGAACAGCTTAAAGCAGAAACTGAAAAGAAGGTATTTTTTTTGTTAACGTAGCACTGTGTGACATGCTTGGCCGGGTCTTTTGAACTATAATAATGACAGCTGTGAAATGCATCTTTGATGTACAGTGTTCTGTAATTATGCTGAGCGTATGTTCAACAGCTAAATTCAGGTACAATAATTACTACCTATGACATAACTTTTTTTTTTTTTTTTAAAGGAGAATCTTGCAAAAGAACCCCCCCAAAATACAGTTCCTGAAAAAGAAAAGAAACACAAGGTAGTTTTAATTTTATTATTAATTAATGATAGAATTTGATGACATTTGTATGTATGCAGTCTGATTGAAGTTTCATGTTAAATAATATTCACTGGATAAAAGACAATTTGCTCTTAATTTAAGCCTTTTTTAATTTTAGAAAATACAGACTCACTTTTCTGAGACTCCTAAACCTCATTTAGATCTGGACTCTGCATCTATCAATTCAAAAAAAATATTGTCTCCAAATTATATTCCTACAAAAGTCAACGTAACGGAAAATAAAGAAACGTCTCCTTCAGCATCTGCAAAAAGTACCTTGTGCAGTCCATCATTAAAGGTTTGTAACTTCTGGTATGGTAATAAATGTTCTTATTTTATTTTTTTACTGTATTTTTTAATTCTCTGGGGACACTTTACTTTTCTTTGTGATAAATAGGGATTTAAAAGGTAGGTAGCCACAAGAAAATATGCATTATTCAGTGATACTAGAAGACAATTTGTGAAAGGTCACCAATGGTGTTCCTTTTTTTTTTTTTTTTCTTGCTCAGTTACTTCACTTGTCTTCCCTGATCAGTAAAATTGGACTAACAATACCTGTTTTAGAGAGACTGTGAATTTAATAACGTCACTAGTATTTTTTACTTGATCTTAAAAGAAAGTGTTGTCTGTAAAAGGCACATTTTTCCCTTATGAAACAGAAAATAACTTGCGTGGCTGTAAAAATTATCAATGTTATGACTGCTTTGTCATAACCATAAAGCCATATGTTTCTACCTTGTCAGAAGCTCACGTGACGTTTATATCAGAACAAAAGAGTAACTGTCATTTTTGTTTTATCCTTTCTAAAAATTTAATATTGCAAACAAAATGATAAGTTTAACTTCTAGCAAAAAAAAAAACCCTCTTGTTCTTGATATCGCTGTCAGTGGCTTCCTGAAAGCTTCTTTCTGCAGGTTTGGTTATGTTCTGTTTGTAGTGGCTACAGTTCAGAATAAGAACTGAATATATGCACGTGAGTTAAGAGGATGGATATAGTGTGCCATAAATCTCAATTCTTCTGGGACTTCCTGGTCTTTCTTCTTGTTTGGCAATAGAAAAACAATATATTGTATTTTTTGCTTTAGTTTGGATCTTTGCTTGATGTTTTGAAGGGGGAGATGATAGTTCCACAGCACCTCTTTAGTGTCTGCCTGGATACTCAGTCTGTAAAATGGGTTATAGGTTTAGTTTTATGTTTTAGAAGTACCACTGAAAATGGAATTTTAAATACAGTCTTTTTTATTTTTCCCTAGACATATGTTGTAAAGACTCCCCCAATACTTAAGCTGCAAAGTGAAAGCACAAATCTGCCTTCAGAAGGGTGTATGAGGAAAAAGCAAAAAGTGCTTTTACAGCTGGATACTCAGTCAGATAGCTCTGAACACAGTGACCTCCTGGTAAAATCTGAAACAAATAGTGTGCTTAATGATTTGTTATGTACACTGCTATATCTAAGAATGCATGTAAGATGTGGGGTTCTGTAAACAAGACAAAATGTATGTGTATCTTTTTATTTCATTGGCTCTTTCTGGAATGTTTGTGTACTAAATTAGTAACTATATCACAAAGTACTATGTAAAAAGTATAAATTCATTTTTATAATGAATTTTTACATTGTTTTTGTTGAACTGTTGAGGTTTCATAATATTTTAACTTTTTTCATACTCTAGTATTTCTAAGGGGAAAGAAAAGAGATTTCTAAATATTGTGTGATTAAGTAACTTTTTTTTTTTTTTTTTTAATTTAAGAGCATAGTCTCAGAGGAAGAAATCTTCAAAAAATTATACAAAGATTATCCTCAAGCTTCACAGTTATGGGCTATGACACCAAAAAAGGTTTCTTAGCTTTTCTTCAGATCAAACTGAAGAGTTAATCAAAGTTAGTATAGAAATTAATGGCTGGTTTTATTTGTCTTCTTAGAAACCAACATCAAACCTAAAAACTCCAGGCTCTGCACTGAAAATTACAAGTATGAGAAAAATGCGAGAGGCTGGATGGACTGCAGTTTCTAAAATGGACAGGAAAAGAAAAATGAAAGAAGCTGAAAAACTCTTTGCTTGAAATTAACATTATTTGATTAGTACAACACAGAGTTATTATTCTTTCAGAGTTGGTACACTGTTGCATTTTTCTGTCTTATTCAGTATGTATTCAGTATTCAGGACTTTCATTAATTTCCTTCATATGAATAATCTTGATAGATACATAACTACATCAACCTGCAGAGCATTTTCTGCATTTCATTTCCTACGCTATAAGAAGCCTGGAGACAAAAATTAGCTCACTTTTTAATTTTGAAATGAGTATAACTACAAAGAAAACTGCTTTAAAAAGGAAAGATATTTTGTCTGGCATTGAAAATACTGGTTTTGAAGAAATTCAGTTTGTTCTTTTAAATTTGCTCTTTTTTTAAATAATATCCTTTTGTGAATTATTATTTAATGAATTAAATGTTGACGCTTTTAAAATGAACTTTTATTTGAAGTTGTCCTGCTTTTGGTTCATTTTGCATGTTCTTAACCTTTTTAGACTGCTTTGTTTTCAGTAGCCACTACTTCAGTATGTTAAGAGTTCTGAAATGTTTAAAATTGTATTTTCAATAAAAATTACTTGGGTTTAAGAACAGTTCAGCTTCATAAGGAATAAGATATGCATATTTACATTTTCAGATTGTAAGCACAATTTCGAGATTTCATTAAATGGCTTATCTGAAATGTGAAGTGTGGGACTAAATGTCGTTGTCATTTATATATTAGAACACAGTTCTAAATGGCCAGACATCTTTCCTAAGAACTAACAGCTTCTGCCGTACAAGCATTAAAAAAAACTTAGAACAAAATAGATTTCGGTGTTAATCCTTGCTTAATCTGGGTTTCACAACAGCAACAAAAACTTACTACAGTCCCTAAAGATAACAAGAAGCCTACAGGTACATCTATCTAAAAATATTAAGAAAAAACAAAATCCTGTCTTCGTCTGAAGTGGGTAGCAAAACTTAAGTGTTTCATTGTTTCAGATTAGCAATTCTATGCACAGGCCAATAGTTTGGGTTCCTTACGCCTTATCTGTTGAGCAGTGATATTAATAATGTTTTTTTTGTTGTTGTATGCAACTGATTAAATATTTTCCAAAGGCCTTAAAGAATGTACTGTTTTCTCCATATTTTATAAATGGAATGTGTTGCACAAGTGAACTTTCTGAGAAGTTAGAATGACTTCTTGCTGGAGAGGTGTTTGATACATATATGGAATATTAAGTTTTTATAATATATCTACTTAAATATTGTAAATCAGACCAAAGGAAAGAACAAAGGAGATGCTTATAACACAAGTTCCAGGTGTCTGTTTTTTCCAAGAAAGATTATTTTACCATAAGTACTATAAAATAATCCCTATAAACCTCTCCTGAATACCTTAATTATTGTTTTAAAAAACATGTACAGAATGTCATCCAGAATCCCTTATTCTTTGTTTTAGTTTGGGATGTTACTTACTAATATCTCTTTGGTTACTTTGCAGCAAAAAGAGAATGCAGACCTGTGAAACACATGTGCAGTGTGTCATTTATTTTAATAGGGATTGGTGCTTTATACAAGACCTAAACACCTGCCTATGATCGTTATTTCATTTCAAGATAGCCTATTCCTAATTTTGACTGTTGCTGTTGTTGACATCTTCAACAGGTATGCAGGCTTGGCTCCTAGGCTAGTGACTGAGTAATCCAAAATAAGTTTTCAGGTTGTTTCTGAGTATAATAAAACTTCTGCTACTTAGTCTTCTCAGCTATGGTTCACATATAAATCCATAAGCTATAATTTTACAGTATAGAAGTTAAGTTTCAAAATCCACATCAAGCCTAGCCTACACATTCATAATTTTGCTAATTCCAGAATATGAGATACTTAAATGCCTTCCTGCAAAAATATAGTTTAAACCACTGCTCACTGAGACTTTACATGAAAAACAAATGTTTTCTTTGGTATTAACCAAGCATGATTTCCAGCATAGCAGTATATGTACAGTATCTGACATTATATTAGAAGAAATGGCAAGAAACTTAAGCAGGGATAATTAGAAATGCTACTTAACCATTAAAACTATTGTAAGAAATTTCTGCATGTCATAGTTATTGTGAGTCTTGTGGTAATTGAAATGTCTTGAAGGTGGAGAAAAGTCCTTTTTCCGTCTGAACAGGTAGATATTCAAGTTTGTACTGCCCACATGTAGACTCAAATGGTAAATAATCGGTTTGAACTTCATTTTCCGGTGCTGTCATGTCAGGGTTGTAAGTCTGTGGTGCATCATATAGTCCTCCTGATATCACCAGTGTGTCATCTGGTGTATTGTATAAATCATCTGCAAAATTACAAATATACCATTATTACTATTTTAAGAAAAATTACAGGAAACTTAATCATCTAGAAAGGATGTAGAATCATATTTGCCTCATACTATGCATGTTTCTGTGAGTGGACTATATAGCCTAAATAAAAATGAAAATAAAAACAACTTTTAAGCATTCATCCAGTTTACATAGGAAAAGCAAATGAAAATTAGTGAATGCATGTGCTTTGGCTTGTGGATCCTTCAGGTAGCATACACGTCAAAAAATAAAAATTAAAATCTACCAGTTACCAGCTATTCATAGTAGTGAATATTGATGTTTTTACATGTGGAATTTTATTAAAGTTTTTTAAGCTAAATTCTGATGGTGTTCATGGTATTTGTTATTGGCTAGTTCCGCCTGATACATTTTTTTTTAATAGATAATGTATTATGTATTATATATTTATATATTTTCATATATACACACACTATCATTAAAAGTATTAGCAAGATAAGCTTATTTCTAGCTGGATTTTCTCAAGGTTTTAACTATATTTACTGACATAGGTTAATATATATTTTATCAATGAAACAGAATATTTCAATTTTTTTCATTAATGCCATTTTGAGAAGTACTTGTGTTTTGACTGTTTCCAGTGAAATACATATATGTTTGTTTCATTTCTTTTTTCCACTGGGTTCTTATTTTCCTAATCTGTTTTAAAGAGGATACTGCCTTCAGTGTCCCAAGTATTAAATGTCTCATTAGTAAGGATATATGTGCAGATACTAATTTATAACTTCTTTCCCTGGAGGAGTACTTTCTCCCAAGCCCAGGTTCAACAGCAGCTTTGCTAGAGGGTGTCTCTATTTCTGCAGTTCATACAAAGTCTGCATAGTTTTCTGTTTACATTCTTTCAAGTAACAGTGCCCTTCCATAAGCATCTAGGAATTTTGCTGCATTTAGCAGAGCAGACCTACTGTCAGTCTTGGCCTAAAATACTCCAAGACTTAATCTCCAGGTATCCTGTGAATATGTGCAAGGGTTCTGGCAGAGTGCTATGGATTCTGTCTGAGAAGTTAATGCGTTTCAGTGCTCTACTAAGCAGAATCAGAAAATGGTTCTGTCTCATGCTTTGCATGTTATACATTTGGAAATGTAGGTTTGTCTTCATAGAATATGTCATTTAAAAAAGTTGAGCCAACCTGTTTCAGCAGAGTTTTCATTCAGTTGATGGTGTGAATACTGGGCAATTCTTTTCCTGTACTTGTTACGAGTGTATATAATAATCATTAGAAGAGTAAACATAATGGTGCTGCTGAAACTAACAGCCAGAATGGTCTTGGAAGTCTGTAGATGAGCTTCTCCTGCTAAAGTAAAATTATTTTGGGGAAAAAAATGTATAAAGCTAGAAAGACAGCAAAAATCAGCCTTTAGATTTTAATAAAACAGCATAGAAAGCTTTTGTCAGCACAAATTTAAAAGGACAGTCTGAAAATGCAGTGCTTAAAACCTCCTTAATATCCTAGCTACTATATTTTGCCTCAGCAGCAATACTGAATGATACTTCCGATACAGTTTCTTCTTATAGAGGTGAGTTTTTAAAGGTTTGGTTTGAGTCTGAATGTTCATTAAGATATGTGTACAGGTCAAACACACGGTCAGCACAGAACTGGCTTTCCTACTTTGTTATTGACTATTTAGAACTCTAAAGTAGCTGAGGAACTCTAGCTTGCACATGTAGCTAAAAATAAGTTTGTTAATACCTGGTTACCTTAAATTAAAGATAACATCTGGGAATGGTCGTGTATATTACTCTTTTCCTTTATTATATTGCTAACAGTTCTCCATTTTCTGTCAATTTTTTCAAGAAGGGTTGGCAATACTGTGGCCAACTATTTCTGCTTCCTTTCTTCCTCTCATCTCGATTTACCCTCTGTTTCATTGTATGTTTCTCTAGTACTTCAAATATTGTCCTTTTTTTTTTTTTTTTTTTTTTTTTCCCCCACAAGGAAGCTGGTGTCAATTTCCTGCTCTCACCTCTTCAGCCCTCCAACAGAATGGTATGTATTGGTCATGATATTCAGTAGTATCTGTTATACTTGAGCTCAGTATTGGAAGAAAATAAAAAAGTAGTTAGGCTTTGTGAGCTGCTTTGAGGATCTGTAGCTCTGAATATGCAAACTAGTAGTGAAAGCAAACTTAATTTTATATTGCTATCAAGTTCTTAACACAGCTGGACCTCTGTATTCAGGCTTCAACTAAAATAAACAAGTCAGGCCTCAGCAGTTTAAGGGAATGCTGCTGTAATACCTAATGACACCTACCTGGAGCCTGGGTTGTATGATTTGGAGTCAGACCTTCACTGATGATTGTTGGTAGGGCTGTGAAAAGCTGATCAGTTGGTTCCAGCATTTCTGATGTTGTTTCATTTATAGTTCTATTAGATGATAAAAATTTACATGGTGGAGTCGCAACAGGTTTGAATCTTGTGATATCTGAAGAACTGTTAGTATTTGAACTTGGGTGGTGAATGGTGTTTGATGCAACATGTGCCAGATGTGATATGGTTATTAAAGGAGAGGAACTGCTGCTATCCATTCTGATTCTTGTCTTCCAGCTGATAGTTGCACTCTGCATTGTGGTTTGATGGACTTCTTTATCTGAAATACTGGATGCTATAACACCATCAGGAGCTCTTGTTTTTCCCGACCCACTCTGTGTCTTTGTTTGCATGAGCTCATTTATAAGGGAGACATAATCTGTGGCCTGAACAATGTACATTGCCACGAGGTAGCAAGTTAAAAGAATTGGAAAATGCGTAAGTTGTATTCCATCCATAATAATGTCTTACTTTTCACGTCTAGCAGCAGGTTTGTCTGTGTTTAATCCAGTCTCTCCTCTTTGTCTGAATTGCCTTGGGAACACATAATAGTTTCCTTTGAATGCACTTACTGGATAACTTGAGTAGTCCGTGGTCTCTACATTGTAAAATGTACAGTATTAAAAAAGAGCTGATTCAATTTAAATTCATCTCTTGGCCATGTGTTTAATGCCTGATCTCAAATTTCTGGTGCAGATATGTGTTTTTTAATTGAGAATTAATTTTTCTATATGGTACATAATAACTTTTTTAGTATACCTGTTTTCTACAACTGCCTAAAACAAAAGTGGAAGAGGGGAAAGCCTAGAAAGATTAGGAAAATTTAATTCTGAGAAAGACAAATAATGAACACTTGCTTACTCTAGTGTTCATCGTAAATCTCGTTTAAAATATTTTAATGTCAGTCAGTATAGTTTGTCCCTCATGACTTTATTAAGCATAGGATATTTCAAAATTATTTCCTTTTTATTTCATTAATATAGAGTATTTGGGAGTTTACTCAAAGGTTGAATTTTTGTAGTGAATATTCCAGCCCCTGTTATTATCCAGTCCTGTTGTTTAATGTTTGTACTGGGTAATACTGAGAGATACAGCAACAGAGACTCCTACCTTGTGTTAACACCATATAAAGAAAGGCCAGCCCCTAGCGAGTGGTCCAAACAACGTACCTCTTCAGTCTGTTTTGTTTGTTGTTAAATGCACTGCATATTGCAGAAGCAGTGTTTTTAATTAGGTACTGTGTCATGAAATACAGTTAACTAGAATTGTTACAAAACCTGATACAGCATTACAAGTATTTTAAATCAGACCAAGAGGTTATTTTGACAAGTAAAGAAATTCCATATTTTATATCTTACTTAAGAAAAAAGAATGTAAACACTGTCAGAACTTAAAAGTATAGTACCAGCTTGCCATATCCAAGCACTTCCAGGTACATTGTAACTGTGACTCTGCACTACTGAGCTAGTTACTTCCAAATGGTATTAAAAATTTTTCTTTTGTTTAGAAACTGCAAGAGCAGAGAGTGCGAGATAGAATGAAGAAAGTAAGAACAAATCTTAAGAAAATGACACTTCTAGAACTCACCTAAGCTGACAAATGCGGTAGTATATGGACTTGCAGGTAGCACAGAGTAACAGATCCAATGTCTTAGCATGTGCCTGTTTATTCAGACTCTGGAATAAACTCCCTGGAGGGCTGGGTGAAACACAGGAATGTCTCTATGGTAACCAGTGAAGTTGCACTGGAGTTAGAGATTAGTTACGATAACCACGGTAGGGTTGAGCTCACCTGTTTGAATCTAGCTGTATATTACCACCAAAGATGAGTGTTACATGTCAGTAGTTGCTGATCTTATTTTACAGTGGCTTTAAAAAGTGTTTTTTTCAGAATCAGATGCTGTACTGGAAGAATCCCTATAAGCAGTTTTGCCCAAATGTGTGGAGGGAAGGTATTACAGGCTCCTTGATTAAAAATATATATTAAAAAAAAAATTCTCAGATATGTGCAATAATTATTATAAAAGACAACTATTCCTAAAACACAAATAACATTCCATTAAATTTCTAAGCCCAAAAGGATTAACAAAAATGCTACAGTATTTCAATTACCATAATAATAAAAAACACTATACAGTATAAATAACAGTGTTACTGTCATCCTTAACTTCCTAGAGGCTTTTCTTTCCCTTGATACCCAAGTATTTAATGTAGTTTGCCTTGCTTCTATCAGGAGTATCTTGTGGGGGAGGGTTAATAAGGAAAAACAGTCTCCCTTTCTACTTTCTTTGAGCCATTTTAATTTTTGGTTGGAATCCTGAAATGGCTTCCTCATTGGAAGGCATTCACTTTTGCAGGTTTCACAGTTTGTCATAGCTGTGGTGGACACTTTTCTTTTTCAAGTGGGCATGTGAGATTGCCTAAGAGAGGAATGCATTTGGGGTAAGAGCAGCATCTGACAGGACTTCATGCCCAAAGCCCAAAAGGAGAGAGAGAAGCATACCCCAAGGTTTGTACTGAGCAGATCATCAGCTTAAGTGCTGATCCAAAAAGCCTTGATTGTACATACTTTGTGTCAAGCCTCCATACCAGATCTTCATTAGTGAAGATAGTGTCTGACTACCTGTTGACTGCCTATGTTCATGGGAGATTGCCAGTCAAATCAGGAGAATACTATAGTTTGCTTAGAAACTGAAATCTGTGACTTTTTAGCTAAATGGGTCTCCCTTGCTGCAGCAGCCATTCCTTTTTACCCTGACCACAGTAGATAAGGGCATATGTAGGAGGGTTAAGGAAAGGCAGAAAGATTGTGATTCTACCTCCTCTGTGATGTATGTTTTGCTTTCTGAGGTTGTGGGATCATTTCTTTCTGAGCAGGCCTTAAGGATTAGATGCCTTCCAGGCATTTCTGTTAGATCAAGGGTGTTTTCTTGTTTTTGGTGCTTGTTAGTGCCCTGGGATCCCTGTCCTTAGTCTTGGTACTGCTGTCTAGTGCTACAGAGTTTCATGAGGCAGAGTCTGATTACCATTAGGAGTTCAAATTTGGTAGTGGGATAGCTCAGACAGCTGGAGTGCTGCAGTGGATGGATACAGCCCCTTTAGGGAGGACGGGCTGGGAAGGTGAGGAGGGGAAGTTGCCCTTTATGTGAGAGAGCAACGGGAATGCATGGAGCTCTGCCTAGGGATGATGAACCAGTTGAGAGTTTTGGATGACTAGAAGAAGCCTTGTGTTTACAGATTCTGATCCTGGATGTTGCTTATCTACATCTTAGTAAGGCTTTCAACACTGTCTCCCATAACATCCTTTGAGACAAGCTGATGAAGTGCTGGCTAGATATGTGGACAATGAGGTGGATTGAAAACTGGCTGAACTGCCAGGCTTAAAGGGTTGTGAGCTAGTTACTTTCAAATGATATTAAAAACTTTCTTTTCTTTAGAAACTGCAAGAGCAGAGAGCACAAGATAGAATGAAGAAAGTAAGAACAAATCTTAAGAAAATGACACTTCTAGAACTCGAGGTCCAGCCGGAGGCCAGGGCCTAGTGGTGTATCCCAGTGGTCAATACTGAGTCCAGTGCTAATTGACATCTTCATTAATGACCTAGATTGATGGGACAGGATGTACCCTCAACAGGTCTGCAGATGATACAGAACTGTTAGGAGTGATTGATGCACCAGAGGGTTGTGCTGCTGTTCAGAGGGACCTTGGGCAAAAGGACTTTGCATTTCCCTTTGTGGAACTTCATGAAAGTTCTGCGCCTGAGTAGGAATAATGCCATGCACCAGTACAGGCTGGGGGCCAGCTGGCTGGAAAGCAGCTTTGCAGGAAAGGCCCTGGGGGTCCTGGTGGGCAACAGGTTGAACATGAGGCAGGAATGTGCCGCTGTGGCAAGAAGGTCAACAGCATCCTGGCCTGCATTAGGAAGAGTGCTGCCAGAAGGTTGAGGGAGCTGATCCTTTCCCTCTACTGAGCTCTGGTGAGGCCACACCTGATATACTATTTCCTTTCTGGGCTGCCCAGTACAAGAAAGACATGGCATACTGGAGCAAGTCCAGTGAAGGGCAACAAAGATGATTAAGGGATTGGAGCATATGGTAAGTGAGGAGAGACTGAGAGTGCCTGGATTGTTTAGCCTACAGAAGAGAAGGCCTAGGAGTATCAGTGTGTATAAATACCTCATGACAGGGAGTAAAGAAAATGGAGCCAGGCTCTTCACAGTGGTCTGCAGTGAAAGGACAAGAGGCAGTGGGCATGAACTGAAATACAAGAAATTTTGTTTAAACTCCCTACAGGAAACTTTTTTATTGTACGGGTGATTGAACACAGGACAGGTTGCCCAGAGAGGCTGAGGAGTCTCCATCCTTGGAGATGGTAAAAACCTGACCAGACACAGTCCTGAGCAACCTGCTTTGAGCAGGTGGATTGGACTAGATAATCTCTAGAGGTCCCTTCCAACCTTAACCTTCTTTAGGGTTCTTCCAACCTTCTTTAAGAAAAGAACGTTACCTAACCTATTTGGAATATTCTGTGCTGTCCACAATCACATTCATCTACCAGTTATTTTCCTCTCTTTATTTTCCTCTCTTCTTCAGAGTCCCCGTAGTGTTTGCAGTTCTGTGCCTGAGAAGAGACCAAGGGATGCTCTTATGTAAGCCATGAACAGAGAAGGAGAAAAGAATGTGCTTGTCCTACAAATACTGCTTAAGCAAAAAGGTCTTGAGGCCAAAAGCTATATATATTTGCAATGTAACTATGCACAGCGAATAACTTATCTTGAACAACACAAATGACCTACTTTTTCTCTAACCTTTCCTTTTGGTTCATGTTATCTAGATACCAGTCACTCCAACTTTTCTTCATTTGTGCTCCATTTGTGGCCTAACCAGTGCCAAATGGAGTAGAAGGATTATCTTGTGTGCTCCACAGACAACTTTTGTGTTTATACATTTGGGTATGATGTTTACATTCTTTATAACAACATGACTCACATTCGTCCTATGATTCACTGTAATCTCTAGATCCTTTTCTGCAGAACTACTACCCACTTAACTGCAGCCCTACCTTTCTGCACATGATTATACATACCTGTCAGCCTTGGCAGCATATTGTGTGAATATAATCCTTCATTCTTTATAATACTGCTGTTTTATTTTGGTTTTCTTTGTAAATTTTATACTCAGTATAGAAATTGTATATCTTACAATAACAGGAACTGAAATATCTAGCACTTTCCAAAGAAATGTAATCAAATACAAAGTGGTCTATCATATGAGCCACAATAACAAATAAGATTATGAGGTATTTTCAGACCATAAATGGAGATTGCTGGCATATGATATGGAACAAAGAGAATTGCTCTTTAAATCTGTGCTTGATAAGGAAATGCTGCAGCTAATCCTAGGAAAGAAAGGAGAGCAGTCATCTGTGAATCTACAAATTTGAGACATGAGAGCTATGTTTCAATCAATTACAGAGAGATCTGAAAAAGACAGATTAGCTTTGAAAATTCAGCAGACACAGTCTGTTTAAATGCAAAACCTGATGACAAAAACCTTGTTCCTATGGCAACATGTCAGGATCTTGTTTCCTTTCATCACTGGAGTTCTGCAATTGGATGGAATTGGAAATAATTCCTCTACTAGAATCCTAATCTTGTAGGAATCTGATTGTTTTTGTCTGTTTCTGTCAGCATATCTTCCAATTCCAGCATTGTTTGCAAGCATGTAGAGGTTTTCATTTTAATATCCAGAATGCTATATACAGAGGAAACAAGACTTTCTCACACTGCTCTATAGGTTAACCTGCTCATAAGCTCTACAGAGTTTTCATTCTGTTATCCTACTAACAGAACAAGAGTGAGCAGGAATATCTTGGGCATTGATCAGGGAAAGAGAATTGCATTAAATTATTTTTTTATATATTACTTCAGGCACGTACTGAATCTCTCTGACCCCTTACAGTTTCAGAGATTCCTGGGTAACAAACCCAATAATTTTATGATTACTGTATTCTGTTTACAGATATCACTTAAAACACTTCTTGTAGTGTTTTATACATCAGCATACTGCTTTTTACTTAATGAAAGTGTAAATAACTGATGTCAGTGAATGGATTGGTTTAGTTAACAGAAAGGTTAAAGATAAATAATTAACAGTGTAACTGGCTGTTCCAGAACACAGCTACAAAGCTGACAGCTGTAAAAGCACATTAAAAATGTGTATTACTGAATAGCCTGCAGGTCAGCAGGAGGGTGACCGAAGAAATGGATCAATAAGCATCAGATATTTAACTATGGATTTTAGGAAGCTGTATGAATGAAGCCTTGTACATTAACAGGGAGCCACACTGAACTTTGCTGTCAGTCTTTGTCTTGCTGCTCCCAGTATGTGCAGGGATCTTGCTGTCATCAGGCATTTAGAGAGTAGTGAAAGAACTCTGCAGTCATATCCAGAAGGACAGCCAGGGAAAAGCTTTTCTACCAAATCGATAGTTTGTGTAAATTACTGGAGAAATCTGAATGTGTATACCACTTAGTGAAGTTCAGTGCACTTCTGACATGGGCAGGCTGAGCAGATGGCAGCAAAGAAGAGGTAGTAGCAAAGGTTCTTTCTGGGTCCATGTTAGTGCAGAGCTAGCTTGAGTAGTAGGAAAAATATTCACATTAGTCTGCAGGTCCACTCAGGCTAATTTATCACACTTCCAGATAAATGAATTTTCATTCTTAATACTTGGTTAGATATCTCTGTAATGCACTGTAGTGCATTCAGAGCCTGGGTAAAAAGCCAGCAGCAGGAAACTGAGTTGCAATGAATAAATGCAGTTCTGAAATTATATTCCCAGTATTCAGCATACACCACATTGGACTCTGCATAATAGCTCTAACTCTCCATGACAGTAGGGCTCTGGACAGATGGAACTAAGGACAGTGCATCTATGTAGTTGCCTTAACAACCAAATTTGCAATCACCTCAAAGAATGAAATCAGGTTTGTGTGACATGACCTATTTTATGTAACACCATCTTGACTGGCATTAATTATGTTCTCATCCTTTAATTCTTTATTGCTCAAATCCTGTATCAACTTTCTGTTATTTTACCTGATTTATCAGGGATAGATGTCAGGCTAGCTGGCTGAGAGTTACGTGGGTCAACTTTCTCTTTGAATATTAGTGTTTTGAAATTTCATCAGTATTCCAAGACTCATTAAAATTAGCATTAGCAAGCAAAAAATCATTAGCTTTGGAGTGTTGACTTTAAAATATTCATTCCTTATATGTTACCCATTAAAAATATTTAATAAGTTGTATATGTCAATTAATCAGCTGCCACCTCTTCAAATGCAGGAATATTTACTGAAGGCTGGACTTCCTCTGCATCAACAGCTTTGTCTTCTTCTAGTAATGTCCCTTGACATTACTGTTGGCCTTTGTTGTGACAGAAATGTCTCCCTCCCTAGTTTCTAGCTTCTCACACCGGTTTTCTACATTTTCCCACTTCTAATAGTGATTGATTGTTTTCCCTTTTTTCATTGCTAGATATAGCTTTTGCTGTTACATTCTCTTTTCCATCTTCACTATGATAGAGTTTCAGTTAGCCCAGGACACAAAGCTGTGTGCAGCACTCTGGAACGACAGAAAAATGGGGCCTAATGTTATCCAAGAATTAGCTAAACACCAGTCAGGACTGACTGGATCACTCTTCAGCAGTTCAAAATGGCCATGTTTTTCAGCTAAAACTCAACTTTATCATATTTCTCATGGCCACGTAAATCAGGAATACAGTTGTCCTGCATAAGACATGCATCAGATCAAAGTCCAAATGGCAGTTCAGTGACTAGGGAATTGTCTGAGACGGTGGGTGTTAGCAGAGCTGCAAAGAAGCAGCATAGTGAGAAGGGTGACTGGATGCTGATGAAGCAGCAGAGGACAGTGGCCTTGTGCTGAGCCAATACAAGAAATGCATGCCAGCTCAACCTTTTCACACTTTTGCTCTTCCCCAGGTGTCCATCCAAGCTCTCAACACAAAAGTGCTTTTCCCCGTCTCTGGACATTTTGGTTTCACAGATTATTTGTGCAATATTCTGCTTCTCATTGTGCTACAAAGAGTAGTTTCTTAAAGTTTTGCCCCTATCAATTAGTGTTTCAGAGTGAGTTATTTGTTACTTCAATATTTGGATAGTTGGTTCAAGGCCAAATAATTTCTCTGCATGTTTTGTTTGAGTAGATAAGTCAGGCTGTTCCTAGGTCACACTGTAGAGCAATTGCTTTGATCTGAGATTTGTTATTTTATGTGTATACCACTGCATCTCTCAGCTGTGTCTGCCTCATAACAAGCAAACTGAGTGAGCCAGACTTTATTAATTTTCCCCAAACAAGAAGGTAGAATTAGTTATTTGCGATTCAGGATGACTCCATTTCCATGCTAGCCTCCCTGTCATGACACTACTGTTCTATGTAGCAATTAAACTCATCAATAGTACCTTTTTAAAAGCAGTGGTTAATTTAAAAGCCTGAGGAGAGAATGACTGTTAAAATAATTAGATTTCCAGATCCAGTTTCCAGGTTAGGATATTATGGACACATTTGTTCCTATCACATTTGCTTTGTGGTTCAGTATGAATTTTCAATAGATGACTTTGCGATAAGAAAGCAGCAATTCAGATGCAATTATATAAACAGTAAGATCAACCTGGAATTAGCCAGGAGAGTATAAAGCACAGACAGAGCTTGTGCTGGGTCACTGCCTCTCCCAGCTCAAGGCAGAATCAAGTTCCCGTAATAGGGAAGAATTCAGCTGACAAGAGGTTGGTCTTTCCAGACTCTCATTGTTGCAGCTACAGGGTAAACTGGACTGTGTAATGGCTTTTGCTATGGGAATCTAGCAGCTGGAAGAGACTAGAGGGTGATGTCCAGGTGTTTGTAGACACTGTCATTTACAGTTTGTAGTTTAGAGGCTGTAGAGCAGACCCTGGAGTTGCCTCGGAGCTAATCAAAGCTTTGTTCTCAGGATGCCCCAGCAGGTCTGCGAAAGGAGGACAGCACATCAGAGAGAGAAAGCGGGGATTCATTGATTTGAACTCTTTGCTGATGTTCTTTATTGTAATTTGCTTGAATCTATTATTTAATTTTTGGCAGTGTTCCCATCTCTTCATGCCTCTAAGACATCTGGGAAGTAAAAAGTACAGTGATATATCTAAAATGCACAGCTGTTTCTTGTTCTCTCTTGAACATTTTATAAGATGCTTTCTGCAGAAAAGTATTTTTAAACCATTGAGATTTTTTGGCTTCTCTGGTTAATTCTGAAGCTCACGTTCTCTCACATATGTCACATTTTCAGATCCTTTCTCAGCGAAGGATAGGAAAACCTCATGTTATTTTTCTATGTCAGCATTTTATCACTCATTTGTGAAAAGTTCTACATAGTATGATTTAGTGGGAACAGGTGAACATGTGATATTGACCTAATGTTATTGGCCTGTTATCCTTTTTTTCTGTTCAGCAGTTGATATTGTTTCAGTTCAAGGTCTGAGATTAGAAAGAATTTATCAGGCTCTAGCTAAAAAAATGTTAAGATTATTTCTACTCTGTAACTACCATAAATGTTCTTGTCAAATTCTGAGAAAAGGGCTGGAAGCAACATTTAATTTTACTTAGGGTGTTGTTTTTTTTTCCCCTCCATCTAGCATGAGTCCCTTCTTTCTGCTGTTTCTCCTCTTTGGCCTGACTTTTGGTCAAACAGCATCACTTTGTGCTCCTTCTGAGTACATAATCCATGTGGAGAAAAGGGAATGCACCTACTGCCTGGCCATCAACACCACCATCTGCGCTGGATTTTGCATGACACGGGTACAAGGTGTTACTCTGTTTTAGGCAGGTGTTTCTGTAATGGCCATCACTGCAAAACAAATGCCTGTTCTCACTTGTTTGCACTAGAAAATTGTGTGAAAATTGTCTTAATCTAATGGTATTTGTCATAGATAGAAAAATCACATTCTCATCATGTTTTCAACTTAGCTTATTATGAAGGTAAGGATGAGAAATGCCAAGCTTCCTGAACCAAGGGGTTTATAATGTCACTGGAGGGCCTCTGTAGTCAGTCTGTGGGGTCAGGATGGAGTAAGTGAGAAGCAGATTTTTTTAAAATTACTTGTATTTTCTTAAATTACTTTACATTATTTAATGTAAATTACTTGTGTAACTTTTCCTCCCACAAATTTGCCATGGGGTAAAAGCAATGAACCACTGTGGTGACAGCTGGCTTTGGAGAATGGAGAGTATCTCGCATACAGGCATGCCAAAGACTGTGCTTGAATGTCACTGTTCAACATAGCATTTTGAATTCCACCTGGGTCAGTAGGTAGCCAATACAGATTACAAAGCAGTGTTAGCTCTCTGAGCTAAGCAATAGATTGCAGTTAAAACCACAAAAGCAAGGTGAACATCTCTGCAAGTGTAGTGAGCTCCAATCACATGCAGATTCAAAATGACAGATCTGAACAGAAGTACACTGGAAATACCAGAACTAGTCTAAGAGGGAAGAGGTTTGCTTTCTGCATACAAGAGAAAATGCTGAAGGAAGTTTTTTTGTCATTCATGTGTGCTTAGGTGAAACAATAAATTTCTCTTTTCTTTGTAGGACAGCAATGGCAAGAAGCTGCTCCTCAAAAGTGCTCTTTCCCAGAATGTGTGCACATATAAAGAGATGTTGTATCAAACAGCACTGATTCCAGGCTGTCCTCTTCACACCATCCCTTATTATTCCTACCCTGTGGCTGTGAGCTGCAAGTGTGGTAAATGTAACACTGATTACAGTGACTGTGTTCATGAGAAGGTTAGGACAAACTATTGCACTAAACCACAAAAACTCTGTAACATGTGAGCTTCCAACAGAATGTGGTAGAAATGTACCGCTGTCTGCTCACAACTAAACATAAATAAAAGTATTTCACAACAGGTTTGCAACTTGGTGTGCACAAAGTTTTATTCTAAAGATGAATTACTACAGTTACTTTAATGAACTGGATAACCAGTGGCATGCAAAAAAAGTAGAATCACAGGATCCCATGTTTGTATATAGAACCCACCTGTAATTTACTTGGCAGAGGGGAAATATTACACGTACGTGTGAGTCTTTGCTCATAAATGCCAGGTATTATGTGAAGAGTTGCTCAGAGACAAAACATTTGATACATTTAAGAATTTTTTAAAAAGGCAACATGTAGTCTTATTGTTAAACATTTTAATTAGATTTTGGCATACTCTTACAGCCTTCACATTAGCAACTGTATTTTTCCATATGTGTAATATTAACTTTTTCTGAAGACCCTAGCTTCAGTGTAGTCAGCTTGGGCTAGCACATTTAGTCGAATATCTCCACTACAGTTCTGCATCATCACTTTCCATGTTTCTCTGCGTTAGTGGAGTGCACCTTTCTTTTTTCTGTTGTAGTACGTTGTTTAAAAAACTTGTCTCTTTCTCTGAGCATTGAAGGGGGTCAGTGAAATTTCAGATCCTGACACACTTCTCTGAAAGGGGAGTGTAATACCATCAAAGTCCAAGTGAAACTCAAAAACTCTCTCCCCCCCCCCCCCCCACAGGTCAGCTGGCCCATGCTGGGGGTGAAAGTGAGCTGAGCCCCATCCTATGTGCTGAACATGTACTGGTGAGAAGTGCTTACCCAAGGATAAGAAAAATGTAAGCTAATCCAATGTTTGTTCTTTCCTAAGTCTGCCACCCCTCCTGTGAGTGTTACAGTTGCTTTAAAGCTGATGGCTCGGCGGCAAGCTCTGATTATAACAGACTAACCACTGAGAGTGAGAGCTAGTTTCCAACTAGTTCAACAGAGCAGAAGAGCTTGTAGAATCCAGTGACGGAGTTGCAACAGGAGTGGTGAAAAGGCAGTTTGGTTAAACTATCTCTGCCCAAGTAAATGGGACCTTTGCTAAACCAAAAGCACTGTAGGCAGGCTGGCAGGACTACAGCAGAGACATAAACAGGGCTGACCAAAAATAAATAAAATTCTCCATGCTTTCTTGACTGAGGATCAAGATTATCATTCTGCATGTCTTAGCAAATACAGCCAGAAAAATCTGGTGTGTAAATGAATGAAATGCTAGTAAAAGTATTTTAATAATCTAAAACTAAACTATTTCAGCACTAAGAATTTGCGGCTCTGTACAGATGCTTTAAGAGGTTCCAAGACCTATAAAATAAAATTTTTAGGTCATACATGCCGCTAAAATGTGTTTAATTACTACTGAGAACTTTGTCTTTTATCGCCCTCTCCCAGCCTCGTGTTTTGCCTTGTACAGTCAATTACATCATTATAGCTCTCTTCAGTTGTTCAGTGACTGTAAATGTGTCTTTATGAAAAATAATTTTCACTGTTAAAGTGGAGTATTAAGTGGAACAGGTTTATCCATGGAGATCCACATCTGCAAAGCAGCATATGTCCTCTGTCAGATATCCAGAACAAGACTGGCTTTATTTTGGCAAGTAACATCGCGAGAGCCAGGAAGATGAAGACAGACTTGCTATGCCCAGCTTGAATCCCTACCTGTTCTCAAAGATGGCCACTGTGCCTGCTGAGAATTAACCTGCTGATAACCCTCAGCACCACTGTGCATTTAGCTGTTGGCACTAGATCTGATATTAGACTCTTCTTCTGTTTTTGTCTTCAGCAACAGTGATACCCAAAGAAGGCAAAAATCTATCACATAGTCACTAACATACTCCTGCTTTTGTTGGAATTAATGGAAATTTTCAGTTTTGTTTGTGTGAGATTGCAATCCCATATATCTGCTATATATTTTTTGACCTTTTAAAATTCTCTTGTATGTTAACTGCAAGCATCAATATTCCTTATTGGGAAAAGCCTTGCTGTGCTGATGAATGCCAGTTAGACCTTAAAACAATTTATCAAGAGTTACTTTTGATTACTTTCTATGGAGCAGCATGAAATGCTCTCCATAGTTGAGCATAGAGACAAGTAGGGAACTATTGTAAAAAGTCTTTTACCATTTCAGGGGTTGACAGATGGAGTAGCCAGAGCCAGCCATATAACCAGCTAAGAAAAATCAACAGGGCAGGGCTTTTTTTCCCATAAGTTTCTGTACTATTCGGTGTGCAAACAATGGGAAGTAGATGACAGAAAAAGGAATGTTCCGAGAAAACCATATGTTAAGTTTACATGGCATTCTGTAGCCAACAGATGAAAAACAAGAAATCTACTGTTACTATCTTGGCAAGACAGCCCTAAGACTCTTGTAAAGTCCTTTAATGCCCTGTGGGTGCAGGAACTTAGTTGCTATGAGTGCATCATTCTCCCTGGCCTGACTTATGCACTTCAGTTAGCAGTGGGGTGATAGCTACAAACTTTCTACCAGGTGTGGAACAGTAGAGCTCACTCACAAGGATGCAGAAATGAAACCAAGTAATCCATTTCCTGACATTTTCTCCTCAATTTCCAGTTGGTGCTCTTCCTCACCCCTCAGTAAGGATGAAGCTGGAAGTATTTGATATTCTTGCCACAACCACAGCAGTATTGCCATTCACTCGAGCAATCTTGTAGGAAAAGCAGCAAATTACTAGTCTGTGCCTCACTCAGATTAGGTACTAGCACTGATGACATCAGTGGTCCTCTCTTGCCCCTTTCTCATCTGAAGATTTCTCTCTGCTCTTCCCCCTCCACAGCCTGTGCTGCATTAAGTGACCTACATCAAATATAGCTCTCAAGCAATCAAAGCTACAACTTGAAACAATGCTAGCTGCCTCAATACTGCTTTAGAGTTTTACATAAAAGTATAAGAATGACTTTTTAGCAGAGACATAAAATGCATTAATATTTAGAAAGAGACACTTAAACACAAAATCTATGAGGATGATGGATAAATATTCAGTTACCTGCCTTCCCAGCAACCAGAAATTTCTACATCTCCCTGGAAGAGGTGGTAATGACCAGGCACATTTCAGCACCATGTCCTGCCACCATCTCTTTACATAAGGTAACCCCTTTCTAAAATAGAGGGAGAAGAGATTAGGGAATGGTAATATTCTTCTTCTTTTGTAGCATAAATTGCAAGGACAAAATAACTTAGTTTGCCATGCTTGTCACATGTAACCTTATTCCCATGTACAGGAGCAAAGTCTAAAAGATAATGTCTGCCTACTGACATATTAATTACCCAGCTCTAATCCTACACTGTATTGCATCAGTTACATCCATGGCGGCATCTGTTTGTGCCATTATCATCTATTAAACAGGTTAATTAATTTCAACTCCATTCAAAGCATGAGCGAGAACTGAATTTTAATAAATATGTCTGGAAACATCTTTTCTGAGCAACAAGATGAGTTTTTAATTTGATTACCAAGCTTTATATGCTTTGCATTTCAAACAGCTGAATCACTATGGATGAGAAATTGCCAATGTGTGGCAAACCCTAAGATTCCTGGTTAGTACTGCATACTGTGTTGTAAATTCATTACTGCTCATTTTTATAAAATTCTACTAACTTTCATTTTTTAAATTTAAATATTGCATTCAGAAAGGCCATTGAAGTAAATCAAAGTAATTAAACCAATTTAATCAAGCTGAAAATCAAACTCTGGCATACACAAAACATGAATGATTTGGAATATTAAAAAAAGGAACATTCTCATCTCTGGCTAAGAAGTGTCTGAAACAGTCATTTGCAGTCAGTTTGACTGCACTTTTATGAGTTACCAGGGTCAAATTAACTGCAGCACCTAAAAATAGTACTGAGTTGCAAAGTATATTTTTTCAATTTATGTTTTTCTTTAGAATTATTATTGTAGCTTCCCAAGAAATAAGATATTCCAAGTTTTGAAATAGTAAATAAAGGAACCAGAATGCCAGTATGTGTATTTCACAAATATGAAATTTTATTTTCTTATAAAATCTTGCTTTCAAGTTTACAGTGTCATGAATGGTTCTGGGCTCTCATACTCTAATCCAAACATTTTATTTTGACTGTAGCAAAGCCTCTGCAAAAGACTAAGGGAATCTGCTAGGACATAATAGCAAAATCTTTGTCCAGGACAACTGTAATTGAGTTGACAGTATTTGCATGCTTGTCACAGATTCTACACAAGGCATGAACTGTAATAATCTTTTCTATAATTCAGTGATATACAAATGCCTTTGCAGGCAATGTTTGAAAACTTAAATTCTTCCAAACCTTTGTTTTAATTTAATAGAAAATACAAAGGACTTTGCAGAAGCAGTGGGAACCCCACTTCTGCAAGGTACGTCACTTACATGCATAGTTTAAACAATGCATTTGTGGCTGGATGTACATGAGACCACTTCCAATATAACTGTTGCACCAAAAGAGATTAGTCTTAATTAAAGTTACAGGGGATTGCTTCTGGGCCAGGAAGTCCGGGGTTCCCCCTTTCCTCCAACACAACTATGAAATCCATGTGGTGACAGCATGCAGAAGAACTATGGGCCTTCTGAACAGCCACAGCATAGTTATAACATGAATTACTCCTCCAGCTGATGAAAAGCACAGAGAATGATGGAAAAGTTTGGGGGGTACATCGTCACCCAGCAAAAGGCAGCAACGATGTTACCTGGTCCGTGGAAAAGGAACAACAGAAAATCTTCAGCTTTAGGATCAGAAAGTGCCTTCTCAAAACGGACAAGCCTTTAAAAGGGTATTTAGCACAGAAAAAATTAAGGCGCCTTGCTACGAAGCAGCATCTACACTTCGAAGAAAAGAAAAAGAAGGAAGGACGCCTGCTCCCGGCGGGGCGGCCCCCAGCACCAAGGCGCGCAAGCGAAAACCGGCAGGCGACTTCCGGGGTTAATGCCCACGCAGAACCACCGAGAAAGAGCCAGCACGACCTCCCGCCCCTTCTAATGCGCCTCCAGGCCCCGGTGCTCGTGCTGCGCATCAGCGCCTCCCCGCTGCAGGGTCAGCTGCTTGTCTGCGGCCGCTTTGCCCGAGGAGCCCGCCCGCCCGCGTAGCGAAGCAAGCCCGACACCCTCACCGCTTCGAAACGGCCCCACGCTGCCCGGGCAATGACCGCGGAGCCGCCGAGCCCGCGCGCGCGCGCGGCCCCGCTCCGGCTCCCGCAGCCGACCGTTACGTCCACACCGCCGCGCGCTCCCGCCCTCCCTCGCGCTGAAGGCAAAGCACCGCCCGCCGCGCGAATAGCCAATAGGGAGCGAGGGCCGCCCCTCTCCCCGCCCCCTCCGCGAGAGCAGCCAGTAGGGAACGAGGAGCGCTCCTCGCCCCGCCCCCCGGGGGCGGGGTCTCCGTGGCGCGCGGAGCTCTGAGGCGAGCGGAGGCGGGGCTGGGGCTGCCGCCGGCTCTGGCTCGGCTCGGCTCGGCTCGACAGACCGAGGCCTGCTCCTGCACCTAGAGCCGCCGCTAGCGGCCGGCCGGGCTCCGTGAGGGACGGCGGCGGCGGCTGCGCCGGCCGGGAGCTGCGCGCTGGGCCTGGCGCCCGGGCCCCCGCGCAGGGCGGCCTGAGCGAGAGGAGGCGGAGGTGAGGCGGCGGCGCGGCGGCGGCGAAAGCGGGGAGTTGATGTGGGTGATGGATTCGGACGGCACAAGCACAAGGTCCCTCTGCTAGTCTTCTATTTCAGGTTATTTTTATTAGAATGTTGTTTCAAATTCAACACAGAAAAGCTGATAAAACGCCCCTTCAGAACACACTACGCTAAAGGGAAGTAAAAACTGATTTCAGCGTCAGAACAAATATCAGCCCAATTTTTTCTCTCACAGCTGCCATAGACATAATGCTGCTACAGACTGCAATCATAAACTGATATTCCAGTTCTGTCTAAAATCAGAACTTGTGCTATAGCAACGAGTATGCTGTAACGGAACGGCTTGTGTATTGCAGAAGATTGGCATGGGCGGAGCACCAACAGAGAGGAGGAAGTAAGATTGACAAGCTTTACTTATGTACGTTTTCTATGAACAGCATCTGACGCTGTTAATCACTAGTTTCCAAAGGCTGTAAAAGATAGCATTTGAAGGCTTAAGATAACTCGGTTTCTTTTTCATTACATATGAAATATATTTAGCTACAAAACTAGAGCTGTCAGGCTAAATAAAAGTGAAATGAATCTTTAATGTAGGGATATTACAGAGCTGTGCTCCATCAGTTACTGTTCAGTCTCTGCGGGATATCAAAACTAGCTGAGGTTTTCCTGTAACAAATGAAGCTCCCACTGAAATCAATTACTCGGGAAAAACTAGATAAGGAAAACAAGAATAATGATGTTAAGGAGATAATACAGGCATTAGCTATTTACATCGTTATCTTTAGAACAAATTGGTTGACAGGCTAAGAAGAAAATGTGTATGGTGCTTTTTCATAATTGTCCCCTGGAGAATTTTGGTCCCTTTTCTCTGAAACAGGTACTAGGGACAAGACTAAGTGGGTACTTCTGATTTATATGGCAGTTACTGCCTATCTGGAGCATGCATGTATTGGAGGGTATGAGTTTGCTAATTAAATACTGATATCTGGATTAAATCCATCATCTGGAGCATGAACTGTATTTGAGGAAGTTTACATCTTGGTTTGGATTTAGTTATCTTTGAATAGCTTTCTTACTGAACACCCATAGAATAGTTTCTTGGAAATGATTCTGTATTGCTGGCAAAAAACAAAGATTTTTTGCAGTATCAGAGTTGAAACAAAAGAGTGCAGCACAATAAACTGTGAGCACTCTATATCCAGTTTTGATAGCCATAACCCAGCCTGTGACACCTGACCATTAAACTGGGGTGCTCAGGCTAGTTAATGAAAACTTGAATGAGTTGTCAACTATCTATGATCTTAAAGCAACAGGGAAGAATTCTTACAGTTATGACAGGGAAAATTTTCTGTTCCTGGATGAGTTAAAAAAAAGACCTTCAAATACTAAGATCATGTAGAGAAAACTGCTAAACAGTACTGCCAATACCTTATGTGCCTTACAGCAGCATGAAACAACAAAACAGACTATATTTCTGGCTTCTGTTCAGGGTACTAGTAGATGCCTAACATGTTGGTTTCCAGCTTAATATATACCAGTAATCCAGAGAACTAAACCAGTAACTGGTATTATTCTGTTCCTGATATGCAGTGCAGATACCCATATACCCAAATAGCAGCAAAACCCAGAGTATAAGCAACAATTATGCTCAGAAAAACAAATGCACTGTTCAAGAAAAAAAATCTTCAGTAGAAAGTAGGTTGTTCAAGTTTGAATTCGTAGTAAAATTTTCCCAACTACCACTTTTTCCTGTTTTCAAAAGGTACTTAGATGTTTTTGTTCTTCCAGGGGTGGGGTGGGGGGGCAGGGAAGCAAGAGAAGTTTCTGCAAACAGCCTTTGTATTCAGTGCATCTCAAAAGCAGGAGTGGGCATATTCTAACTTGGTCAGGAAACAGTAAGCATGTAAAGAAGCAACCTTTGGTCATCTCATTACTTTCTGATGCTACAAACTTGAGGAATTAAAACCTAATGGTATGCGTAGACATGTTTCAAAAAATACTGTCATTACATGTGGGGTCTGTGTGTGTGTGAGAAGGAGATAACATTATCTACAAAACCTTTCTGCCCTTTTAGGGCAGTTATCTTGGAACCTGAACCATGCGCCTACCTATTACACTATTTTTACCTGCTGTCCTGGAAGGCTGCCTTGCTCTGTATGGCAAAAATGATGCAGGTGCTACTGTACACAGGTTTCTACTTTCTGTCAGTCTTACCTTGGGAGAAAACAGCCCAGCTGAACACTACCCCATTTATCATTTAGGGCAGAATCAGTTTTAGGGGCAGTCTCAAGTGTCTCTGGGACCCAGGAAATTGCTTTGGCTAAGTAAGTAATCTGCTGTGAGAAACTTATGTCTTGGTGTCAGCTCGAGACCCCCAAGGATTTGCTGCTAGCGTCATTTTCCCAACTGAGGCTGTTATAGGAGCAGACAGCTGATCAGGGCCAGATTTCCTAGTCTGATGCTTGCAGAGTAAGATCCCAGGCCCTACCTTTACATGACATCTGTAGCTCATCAGCTGTGAACAGAGGGATGCAAATCTAACTCTTCTTTGGTGCATGATATATGGTCTCCCTTTCAGCTGGGAACCTGAAGCTAAGCCTGGAAATTGCACACTTGGCAGTGCCTCCTGCATACTCAGCTGCTCTTGCTTTTAGTGCACAGCTGTCTCACTGTTACTGAATAGTCACAGTTTGTGGTTGAACAATTTGCAAAGAGAAAGGAGATCCATGTAAAAGAAAGCAAGAAGTGTCAATTAAATAGGAAACATGAAAGAGCAGCACACTTTCCAATGCTGAAGTAACAGAAAAGTGATAGGAGTTTGAGTTTCTTTGGAAACAGGAGAGATGAACAACACAAGGGATGCATATTCCATACAAACGTGCACTGGAATGGACACATTTTCTGAAGTCCCATTTCTTCCATTATGTTTCAATGGAGTAAAGACTCCATGACTTGTAAATGCACAGTCCTGTTAGAAGTCATGGACCATTTCACTGAGATGTATAATTAAGTTAAACTCTTCCCCAACATACCCACTCTCTTAATATGGAACATAAGAGAATCTAATCACAACTGCATCAGAA
Organism: Apteryx rowi; assembly: GCF_003343035.1. NCBI lineage: Eukaryota > Metazoa > Chordata > Aves > Apterygiformes > Apterygidae > Apteryx > Apteryx rowi. The sequence continues at coordinate 153,897 of NW_020450705.1, read as the reverse complement.
ATCTGAACTAGTAATAATAAGAGAGAAATAGCTGCTATGTGAACATTACTAGCACAGCCTCACTTCGTAAAAACATCTACTTGGGGAAAATTATTCCCTGAAATGGTGAATTACCTGGAAAAAGCCAAAAATTACGAGATTTTGAGCCCTTGATGTAATTGATTTTCCCCTTCTGGGGAGAACCTTTCTAGGCTGTTTTAAAAGGAACATTCTCATATGAATAAATACGAAAAATAGAAAAATAAAAATATTAAAAAACCTATGTAAACACAAGCCCTGAGGTATTTCAAGAATACAGTGTAATTTTTATATCCATCATGCAATATATAACTGCCAGTACGAAAATTTACTTTATGGCTCTGTAAAAATGTCCTACCTACCTTTTCTGCCTTACACCCACAAGAAAGGGTGAGAGGTTGAGGTAAGAGCCCCATGGAAGCTGTGATAGTCACAGAGGCAGAAACAGAGGATATTAAAGTGCTACATGTCTTTCCCTGACCCTTTCTACTCTTTAGCTGGCTACCATGGACCAGTCAGTCAGATTCCACGGGTTATCTGACAAGGCTGCTGCTTTTCTGGATACAGGCTCCACTCCTGCACTAGCATATGTACCATATAGAGAGTCTTGCAGGATAAAGGGACAGCTGAAAAAAATTTTAGTGGCCCCTTTAACTCACTGATTTTTGTCTCAGGCTAGCTTGGGAAGCTTAAGCACATTTTGCACTGTGATCACTCACAAATGACTGTGTATCTTGCCAGCTTTTCTCCTCTTTCCCCTTCTTCATTTAGCCTGGAGACCCTTGGGCATGTTTCTCCCCTGGAGCTTTCTGCATCTGTATGAAGGTTACAGTCTTTTTTTATTAAAAAAAAAAAAAAAAAAAAGTCCAGGCTGTGCATGACAGTGAAGTCAACAGGTCTACTTACATGAATACAAGTTTGCAGGAGCAGGCCCTTAGACATTACATTTTTTTTATGAAGTCTAATTTTATTAATTCTATTCTCTTTGGGCTTTGGAAAGAATAGTAACAAAATGGATCATGGGTATTATTTTTTTAAAATGGCATTTGTTCTATGCTAATTCTTGGCAAAAGGGCTCCGTAGGGAAAGGGTTTCAAGCTGTGTAAGCTTATGGATGTGTGCACACTCTTGCATAGTGAGGCTCTAGAAGAATATGCATGAGTAAATGTGCACACACCAGGTATTCCATTTGCCCATACTTACCTAAACAAGGTATTGAATAGACAGATACCTGCTCATGTGCATATGTATCTGTAAGGAGAGATATGTATGTGCTTACACAATGTCTATAGATGTGTAAACTCCTAACTGTATGTATACAAACATTAAAAATCAAATTAGTCTTAGATGGCATCTTTGTTTTTTTCATTAAAAAGGACATTTAAAAACCCTTTTTTGTTCATTTCAGTTTTCCTATAACTAATGCAATTCACCGGCTCACCTAATGGGATATTTTCTTCTCAGTATGTTAAAATACTAATTAAAATGTATTACAATTATTAACTTGGGTAGAAGAGCGCTTCTTGTGAAGTTTAGTGTGGGACTCCTGGGATATAGTTGTGCAGCAAGAATTTTAGATCATGTCTCTTGTATTACGGATCGCACAGCAGAGAATCATGCTGAATATCATGCCAAAGATCTAGAAGAGAAGGAATGCAATTTAGGGATCCACTTACAAAAGAGTTATAAAAACCAGTCTGTATACAGAACAGAACAATCTGAAGGCCCTCATTGCTGGGTAGCAGGCAACTGCTTCTGTCTACAAATCTCAGGACATCTGACAATTAACATGAAAGAGACTCACTGATACTCAAAGCTAAGATTTTATCTGCCCACACTGGTTTCATTGATCTATATTCTAAATGTTATGGTCAGCATAACAGCCCCCAAACGTTAATATTATTAACATGAGTTGTACTGCCATGAATAATCGTGACTGTTGGCGTTACACCTGGTATTGCACCAAAAGGTTCTGTGTTCCAGAATGATTATACATGGAACAGCATAGGCACTTTTGAATAAGAGCAGAGAATGATTCCAGAGGAATCAAGTCTATGGAATTGGTGGTGAGCATGGCAGTTTTGCAGAGAAGCCTAAACTCTTAACAGTTACTATACAAGATCATATATTAAATACAAAAGTGTATTCATGTTAGGCAACAGTTAACTAGAGGGAATGTTAAAAACAGAGAACAGTGGCTGTTGCCAGCATCTCCAAAAATTTATTTTTGCCACAGGTTTATTCTCCAAAGCAGAGTTAGCAGCTACTTGTTAAGGCATCACTGCTGATGATGGGAGATGGTCAATACTAACATGCAGTTAAGCTAATGAGTCACGTCCCCTCCCCACATACCCTCTTAAGAAAAGAGAGATAGCTGACCAGCCATACTCCATTTGTTAGAAACAAGCATGGAAACATGTAGTGACACGTTTCTGCTGTTAAAAGAGTGTATCGTTTCATAACTTCTACTGTATCTAAGATGGGAAGACATAGATGAGATGCCCATATTTCTAGCGTATCCCTGATGAGCAACCTGATTATCAGAACTTTGTCTCACTTGTGTTGCTTTGTATTTTTGAGTACACCATCACATGTTATACAAGTCACACCTCAAGTGATCTAGGCTTGTTTAAATCCTCTTTACCCACTCCATACATAAACCCTTCATCTGCTTCAAAGTGTCCACCTAACTCCATGAACCTGCTGCTCCTCAGACCAGCTAGAATTGTATTTCCTTACAAATCTTCTGGGTCTCCATGCTGTTGCTGGTTTCTGAATCTGAATGAGGTCATGGCAGACACAGGCTGGAAAATGCTCTCTTAAAGCCTGCATTTGATACAGACTGTCCACTCCTGCCAGATCCCTGCAGCAGGGTGACATCTATTGGTCAGCTCCATCGTGAAGGAGCAGACTTTAGGAAAAACAGCAATACACACTTGTGGAAAAAGGTGCAGTGTAAGAAAAGTTAGATGCTTTGGTGACATTAGATGAATGAGCTACCTTTAACCAGGTGCTGTAAATTTAGGAGAGAAATACTGTTCTGAAAACTGTGCAGTTTAAATCCCATTCCTTTAGCACAATATGTACAAAACTGATCATTGGAGAGAGAATATACTCTCCATTCCTTATGAAATCTAAGGAATGGATCCTCAAAGGGACAAAAGCATCAATGCTTGCAGTTGTTTTGGAATAGATGAAATGCCGCTGTGGCTTTTTGCTGTTCAGTTCAGTCCATGTACACACATCTTTCCTACTATTAAAACAACAAGAAAATGAGATTGCCATTAGATATTCCGGAGCGAACCTGAGGACACAAAATGAACCAGTAAAACTGGAAGTCACTCAAATCTGTTTGCACAGTTGTAAGCAATTCCTAGAAAGAGGACACACCGAAAGTGATAAGAATAGCTGCAGCTTTGAGGAATCTCACCAGCTGCTGCAAAACATTTTCCACAAAGCTTTGAGTAAAGGACAGGGTACTGTGCTCAAATTTAGATAAAGAAAGTGACAGCATGGATGTACTCACTGTGATGCCAGCAATTGCAATTCCAACAATTCCAACTAAATGCAGATTAGCATCAATTACATTCTGGATTTCAACCAGGCAGTTCTATTAAAAACAAAATTAAAATATTTTTACTCCTGGAAAAATATACTCCAACCAACTCTGTCAACTCTTCTCACTAAGCAACAGATGAACATGAAAAAGGCTACTGGAGTCAGTATCCTAACTTTTGCTTCTATGCCTTGTGTTTTGTTGGACAATTTTCATAGCATATTCTCTTTTCTAGTGGGACATCTGTACTTCCATGTACTGTTGTTTACCCCTTTCCTGTGCAGGTTGACACGCGCAAGTCATCTTCTTACAATCAGTTTTTCCTGAATTTAAAACCCTTTCTGTGTCAGGCTATGCTAAATCAAAAGGTTTTGCCCTTCAGATTAATGTTGAGACTGCAAGCAGATTCTGCAAAAGATAGAAACAACAGTATGCTTCTCAACAACAACAAAGCTTCTAGTTAGGAGTCCCTATGCATGATTAAGACAGGCACTTGCCAAATTTCAACTTTCATGGGGCCTTTCATGGGGCCTTTCATTTAGGACTTCTATTCTGCTACATCCTTTCCACTTTGTTTTTCAGATGATATAATACTATCACAGCTACCATGGGAGGCTGCAAAGCAGGCTTCAGAAATGAGGGCCGGACGTGTTTAATACAACCTCCAACTTACCTTCTACCTCCACTCTACTCCATATGGAATTTCCGTGCTGGAATTTGCAAGGTAAAAAGGAAGTTCCCATTTCTCTTACTTGCAGAATGTTTCCTTAAATGATTGACATGAAATGGGGATCTCTTAAATAATCAGGTGCCAACTGCCTTTTGTCCAAAATACCACACCTGCTTACTGGATACTAAACTCTCAACCCAGCTGCCTCTCTGGGCCACAAAATTCATGTCATCCTGATGCCACCATCTGTGGTATCTTTGTTCTCTGTCACCAGGGAAATTTGTTTTTCAAACTATGACATGTCTACAGGAAAGTCATTAGAAAAAACAGAACAGAGGACACTTGCCTTTGGCATCTGGATGTTTTCTGGACAGGGTAATCCCATTTGTTGTTCCATACTATCTTTACCACAGCATTGGAGCTATGTGAGAGAGAGAGAGAGAGAGAGAGAGAGAGAGGAAGAGTCAAAAGAAGGGAGAAACCATAGGCTTGTTTCATACTGAAAGTGAGTTAATTGTCAGCAATGACAAAGAGAAACAATGTAGATCAAGTCAAAACTTATCCCCTATATCAACTGCTACCTTCGATAGAGTTCCAACTGCACGGACCAAAATTCTCAAAAATCAGTTTCATATGTCTGAAGTCACAGTGAACAGACAAAAGTGGATTGACAAAAACTTCCAGAAGGGATTTTTATCATAGTGTCTCATAACAAAGCACTTGGAAATGCAGATCCTTGGCTTCCAAGGAAATAGAAGAAGTTGTTAAATGGAGAAAGCAGAAAGTTCAAATAGCACATACAGTAGTATGGGCAACACACAAAATCGGCAACAGAACATGCTGGAATCTTTATTTCAGACAGAATGTAGTGCTGGGTTTGGAGACAGTGATAAATCAGAGCATTTTAGAGGGTTTGTTTTTCCTGTTTGCATATCTCCTACAAAATGCTTGGAATTCCTCTTGGGGTCAGAAATAACAGCCGTGGGAGAAGGACAGAAGGGTCTGAGGTTGTGAAATATTTGTTATAAAGAACATGGGAATGCTGTAAGGAGCAACAAAGGCAGGGGGGATGACTTGATCTCTGTGGGAGGCAATGTAGATAGAAAAAGAACTCAAGTGGGATTCAGGAAGTTACAGGTTCTAATCTGGTTTAGACACTCTCTGGGTGGCCTGAGCTGGGTTACATTATTATGTGCTTTTGGTTCTTTCTCTGTATTGTGCCGTTAGTTAAGGGATTTGCCACTTAATATTATTGGTAATATTGTAGGGCCTGGGACACTGGACACAGTTTTTTTGTCTGACAAATGCAGAGATGGGCTCAGATATTTCTACTTCTCTCTGTGTTTATGAGTATTTATTCTTGGACTTTAAAATCCAAAAGGGTCATAATAGTCACATCTTTTGTACAAAGACCAGAAGCATTAGCTCAAATTTAAAAGCCTGGCCATTTTCACTTTCAAAGGCAGGGATCACTTGGGATCTGAAACCCAGAACTCTATCATAGCCGTCAGGAAACACAGTTATGACCCTCTGGCTTCAGTTTAAGCATCTCTCCGTTCTATTCTTTCATATCTCAGTGGGTGACATTCTGAATTTTAAAAGGTACTGTGAAGCAGAGAAATAATACAAGGTGTTTAAGCTCAGGAGGGCTACTCACAGCTGAGTGGTAGTGATAGATAGTCCCGTTGACCTTTTCTGGGTTTTTCATATAGTCATCATAAATGTCTTCATATATTTTCTGGGCTTCCTGTATTGCCTGCAGAAATCAGACTTTTCAAGTGAGAGGCAAGTAAATCTTACCCAAAATCCAGTGCAAACTTCCAGCTTGTCATCAACCGCCAGAGCAGGAAACTATTTCTGGTAAACTGAGGCAGACATGATAGGAAAGATAGGAGCTTTGGGGGCCCAACGGCAGAGGGACTCTGCATGGGGCAGAATCTACAGATGCTATATTCTGTGTTTTGGTCAAACACTCATTACTTGGAGAAGTTCACTGCTTGAGTTTATCTGCACTTTTCTCAAGTTATGCCCCCTTATCATATAGTTCTGCTTGATGTTTCTCTTGGGCATAATGCTCAATCACACCTATAGATTTTCTTTAATAGAGGGGAGCAGAAACTGCATCCTGTTTTGAAATGGGACTTGTGGGAACACAAGCTTTTTGTTGACTACAGATAAGAATGTCAGAGGGTCTTCCTGGGAAAAGTCTCCTGGAAAGTCTTCCAATGCATGGCCCAGACTGTAGATCAGTTGGTCACAGGAATCCAGAACTTACCGTAGAAGTAGACTGCTACTCACCCCTTTCTTGCCTATAAAGGCAAATACTCCAGCAGTGACCTCAGCAGCAAATATCACCAATAAGCAAGCAAAAAACTGCAGAGGGAGAAGAGAACCTTATGTTAATTTACTTTGCACAGTGTGCTTTATATGGACTGCCAGTCAGTCCCTCATCCTTGTCCAGGCCTCAACAGCACACGCAGTAACTGATAGAGAAAGCTGGTAAGCAGGGTCAGTGAGAAGGATATCAAGTCAGATTTGTTGTAGTATGGAAACAGAGGTGAAAAAGAAGTGGCTCAGATGATAGTTCAATGGAGAAGACAGAAGGTAGTTCCTGGAAACACCTCATAGAGATGAGCAATAGAACTTCTTCAAGTATGGAAACTCTGCAATAGCACCATAGCTGGAGATGTTAAATTAGCCATTAAAAGGACATGAAACATTTCAGATCTTGGACAGCAAAGATCTTTCCACTAATGACACAAAATATATGCTTTTGGATGATTTTCCAGCACAGACCAGGCCCTTGAAACCTTTTACTTACTGCTCCAAGTAAGCACTGAGACTCCCGCGCTGCTCCACAGCACCCAAAAAATCCAACTGTGGTCATCAGAGCCCCTGCTCCCACCAATACATAGAGTCCTATGGAAAATCAGAATCAGACAGGAATTTAAGCAGGTTTCTCTTCCCAAAGCCTGCTATCTATTTTGTCAAAACCACACATTCGCATCCAAAACAACAACTGAGTCTACCTCTCACGAAGAACATCCCACATACACAGAAATGTTGTTCTCACCACAAAAGGAGCCCAATGATTTTTTCAGAATTCTTGGGAAACCTCATGAAGACCAATGAGAAGGCTTTCACCTCTCAGGTTTCCTGTCCCAAGAGCAGCCCAGTCCAGGAAGAACATACACCAAACCATCCAGAACTACTTTACAGCTCTTCAGTGAGGAATATAAGGCAAGAAAATCCAACATTGCTGCTAGAGGACTTAATCCTGTTGTGAAACCCGGAGCTGAAAATGTGCTGTAACGCTATACAGGGACAGAGCTTAGTAAGCTACCTGGCAGCAATGCTCAGTCAGTTGCCTGGCAGTACATAACAGACCTTAGCCAACTTCTTCCTGGGACTGTGTTGCTGAAAGGACTTGAAGCTACTGGCCAAATGGGTTGTGTGCGTGTAGAGAAATTTCATGAGATAAAGAAAGTCCAGCAAATTGTGGATCATCAGATTAAATGCATTAAGAGGATAATGAAGCTATCTGGGGATGAGACTGCCAGCAAAGGCCAGGCCTGAAACAGGTATAGAACATGGGAGATAGCAGTATAGCCCTGTACTTAGTGAAAGTAACACACCTGGGACCCTAGCTATGTTCAGAACTAGGGAGGACAAAGACTGTAGGGGTAAGGGAAATAGCACTTATCTCTGGCACCTATAATGCTGCTGCAAATACACAAGTCCAGCATTATCTTTTGTATGGGCTCTGCCTAGGACAAAAGGAAACTAGAGCACAGAATTCTTCTTTCCTCACTTGTAAATGTAAACTGCTTGATCTATGCTTAGGCAATACACACCCTTGCATGTGGCATCAGCTCTCATCAGACCACAGCTGTTTGTGCACTGTCTCTGAGTGTAGTGCCAGCCAAAGTATCAAAGGCTCTGCGCAGTGCCTTTTAATTCTGGTCTTTGTCTTGTGTGGGCAACGCTGAGGACACACAGAGACTTGCCATGCCTATCTACTGCTAGAAAAATCTGCTGCATTTCCCTCCCCAAGCCATTATGAGGGGACAGTGGAGCTACAGACTGTGCACACTAGAGGGCACAGTGAGTCCTGCTCTCAGATTTGACCACACAAAATTTTCATGAGAATGTTTAGTATTTTCAAATACATTTTTTATAATATTATTTTTAAATCTGACCCAAATCTTTAGGGTTAACAAAGCTGCTGGCAGCCCTTGCCCAATCTAAACTAGAAAACCCTACTAATGACAATTTGCAATAATTGCTAGGAAAATGAAAAAAACAAATATGTGAGTGTAGAGGATTTAGCCACATATATGCATACAAAATTATATTAACTCACTCAGCGCTTATCATCATGACTTAATTTGGACTGCCTCACAGCTGCAGCCTGCTTGAAGAAGGCAGGTTTCTGCCTGGCCATTCATTGCGTAGTCACTGTCCAGTCACTGGATATCACCCAGATATGCATCCCACCTCTTGTGATTCTTCTCCCCTCCCATTCCTCCTTGTCCCATACCTTTCTTGTAGCAAGGATAGCCAGTGAAGAGCACGTTGTGCTAAATACTGACCAAGTAATTTTAATTAATATGGCTTTGCCAGCTCTGAGATGACAGATAAGTGGGATTTGCTGCTGAATGTGCTGACGGATCATATCTGTATTTTCCAGAATCTTAATATTCAGCACCTTGTGACTCACCAGGACTGAGCATTCTTCAGGCTAATGCTTGTACACATATTCACAATGCAGTTGCTTTCATGGAGGGAGGGAGGCAGGCACAAAGATGTATATGGGTCAGGAATAAAGGTCAGCCCCTTGTGGAGGGTGAATTGGAAAAACACACTAATTGCAACTTCTCTCAGGTGCAGTACCTCCTGTTCATTTGCCATACACCAGAACTGTCATTTTGAAATCTCCATGGTGACAAATGCCATGTAATTATGAAGATGTTTCCTGGACCCTTTTTTGCATGTCACTCCCTACTTCAGTCCCTGTAATTACTTATTGGGCAACTTGAGAGAGAGACTTTTCTGTTAAGAAGACTTTTCTGAAAGAAGTCTTCCCATTTCTTTTCTTTTTGTTGCTTCTAGCTAGAGAAGACAAAGTTCTTTGAGGCTCAGGGGTAAGACCACTTTCAGGAATTTGAATTTGCTTGTCTGAGAAACAGACTTAGCATTTCACTTGCATGACTCATAGCTAAACCGCTACTTCAATCAGAACTTCCCTTTTAAGGCGTGTTACAGGAAGAACTTCTCACACCACTCACTAAACAAAGCAGAACTTGCTGCATGTCCCAGCCTCTCAGTTGTGCTAGCCAAGAGTTTAAAATCACCTCCTTCCATCTCCTATTCAGGAGAGTTCGTTCCAGAGTTTGTCCTTGCTCAGCCTGGGACTAGTAATTCCTGATACTCACAGAGCTATTTCTAGCTGGAAAATACTGAGGATGCTTAAAAAAAAAAAAATCCACAAAGCTAAAGGTGTTTTTAAATAACTACTATATATACATACACATAACCTTTTATACAGGAAGGAGGCACTTTAAGAGTTTCTTGAAAAAAATTCAAAGGGAGCAGCTTACTTCTCAGCTTGCACTGAGGATTCTTAGTCCCCAGATGCAGGTATGCTCAGCTGGAAGATGCTTTTCTGGAAGGATTTCCAAGGAATAGATTCAGAAACATCCCAGATGGTGTCAGTATCTAAAACAGGGAGCTAGGAATCCTTTTTCTAGGGCAGGGGGATGTAAGTAGCAATGGAGAAATTCACCAAATCTAAGAAGCATGGAGGAGGTATCACCTGAAATTCTGTAATAGGAATAGACCTAAACTGAAAATCAAAACTCTTTAGAAGGGAAAGAAAGGGATGAGAATGGTACTTTCTATGGCACCCTTAGAATCACAGTTTTACCTAGAGACATTGTCCACTGATGGCAGTCAAGTTAGGCCAGTTAAAATCAGCAAAGAAGCAGACAAGTTCAGAAGTTTGGTAGTGTTAATCTCATTCATTGCTATGGGATAGTATCATGTGTCAAAAGTAACTAAGCTTCACTAGACCCTGTTCCTTTAAAAAAAGCAGGATGGAAAGCAAAGCCTTAATCATCTCCTGTTCATAACTGCTTCTATTGTAAAATACAGAGCCTTGCCATGCTCTCCAATTTGGCATCCACAGCACAGCAGAAAGAGAAACAACAAAGACACTTGCTTTATACTCGCAAAGTAGAACACGTTTGTTAGCCAGAACCTCTGACGCAAAGAACACTTCTCCACAAAGCTCAGCATGTTGAAAAGAAGTGTGCAAGTCAGGTCAAGGTAGAGAGCTTGTTTCGTTGAATTGAAAATTTTGAGAAGACTGTCTAGTTGCAGCTTTTTGTGCAACAAAAGTAGAAGAGTACAAGGTAGAAAGGAGACAAATTTTTGTGGCCTGTTTGAAATTTTTCCTCTTATTTCTTCTTGCCTCTGTTCATTTCCTGATTCCTAATTTTGTCACTGCTTTGGTCTCTATCTGCTAATGAAGAAGAGAGAGAGTTTTACAACTTACTAGTCTCTAGAGTTCTTTGGCAGGGTGTTCTGCACCGCACATCCCACACAGAAACAGACACCAGGTGAAGAGAGAATACTGAGAACAGTCACATTAGTATGACATTAAAGAGGGCAAACATGGGACCAAATGGCAGAAACCTGCCATGCATGCGGCTGCCCGCAACTCAGGGAACATTTAATGCATCTGCATGCAAGTCCTACAAAGCAAGTCACTCTCAGCCCCTGAATGTCAAAGGGATGAAGAGGCACTTTCCAAAGATTTAAACTCTGTGTGCAAAATGCAACAGAAAATTGATTGATTTGAGCCAACAAACTGAGAACTATGAGGGACACTGGAGAAAGTATGGGCCTCTGTATAAACACAGGGGGATCAAAATGAAGTTTCATAGGAATGAGTTTTTTGAACAAAAACAATTCTCTTGACCTTTTTTGTGAAAATCCCTGCTGCTTATCTATTTTTTAACTGTGGGAAAATATTCTGTTTTTTGTTTTTAGCTGTGCTAAAACAAACACACACAGACAGATTTTTATAAGCTATGAAGACAAATGATCACTTCCATTTTTAACACTATATCAAGTGAGAGAACACCAAACAAAAAATTGATTTCTCTTCTGGCTGAAAAACAGAGTGTGAGAGGGAGAAAAGCCCATACTTCAGCCACTGTTTCAGTCTGCAAACAACAAAGTTGGAAAGCATTAAAGCAGCAGCTTTTCTACACACTCAATTTTTTTATTCATCCTATGGGAAAATCATTATTTCCTGAAAGGAAAGTGTCACATGAGGATATTCCCCAAGAAAATTTCAACAGGAGGGATTCCCACTTTCCAGCAGACTCTGCTTTGCAATTATAAGGGGAACAGACAGTGAATCAAGAAGTTGACTGGCAATCTCAGAGCAACCTATGCCTGCAAATAGTAGAGAACAGCAAAGTCACAACTGAGCAGATATCTTGATTGGCATCTGTGTTCATGGCACAGAATTCTTCCTTAAGATACTGTTTTCTCTGGCTGTGAGCACATGTACCCTATTGGGATTGGACTTGGAGACAGCAGATCTGCAAGCATGAAGGAGCACCTCAGGAAGGATAAAGGGTATTTTGTGTGCCATTTGTGGATGAACAAAACCATTGTGCTTAGCAGTAATACAGAATTTCATCATTTTAGGCTAGATAGAAGAGAAAGATGGAGTTTTAGAGCTACTAACTGCAATATGTCTTTATGTGTATCAGAGTGAGGGAGGAATCAGCCTCATGTTAGAAAAATGATGAGTGAAATCTGCAAGACATCTGCTCTTTATTCATTAGAGTGATTAAAAACCTATCTCAAGGTAACATGCAAGTCTATGCATAACTAATCTGAAAGGAAATGCAACTAGTTCGATAGTTTGTCCCATGGCACTTGGACAGAGTAACAACTGTGTCCTTAGACCTACAGACCCTCTCTGTTCCCATTGCAAAGAATTACATGATTGGCAGGGACGCTTACTGCCAATGTTTTATGAAGCAGAAAGGAAACATTACAACACAAAGTAGGCAGTGAGGAACCTATTAGTGTGAGCATTAAAACCATTCTTATTTCAGACAAGGCATGAACCATCACCACTGCCACCAGCTATCCTCTGCCAGCCTCTCAGGCTGGTAGAGATCTAAGTTTAGACTCCAGAATAGAACCCATTCACAGAGTTGGTTTTCTCCAAAATCTCACTGAGAGCTTTGAGATACAAATTCATGTCCAGAGCCTATTGCAAAGAGCAGGAGAAGACAAAGGCACAGTGTCTCTCTGTCTGGCTTTATTTCACATGGGTTCCTTTTCTACCTGGCTGCTACAGTCACTTTTTCCATTTTAAATAGTTCTGCTCTTTTTTTGGGCTGAGTAACCAACACTGAACAAGCCGCCGACTGTTCATACTCCACCAAGAAAACAAGCAGCTCTGTTCCTGGCATAAGGGATCCAGAGGCAGTGATGACAGGAGTCCTAGAACCCAGACATGATTTGAAGAGATTTTCCTGAGGTTGTGTGTGAATTACAATCTTTGAGGCAAATGTGCTCCTCCCTAGAAGAACTGAGGCTTTCAATCCCTCAGTTGAGCACCAAGAAACAAGTAGTGCAAATGCACGGTTGGAAAAGATGAGAAACACATGTAGGAGTTGGAAATAACAGGCCAGACAGGGCACTAGGGTGACCTGCAGTTGCCTAGAGAAAAGGGTGAGTTATAGAAGTCAAAGAAGGAAATGGCATAACTGTCAGTTCAATTGCTGTTGCTATGTGGAACTGGCTAGCTTTTAGGTAGTTGCACATGAAGAGAGTGAGGTGGGAGAAAGGTGAAGACAATTTACCGGGAAAAAAGGATAGTTTAAAACACATTGTCATGTTTAAGTGACTCATTAAAAAATTAAATGCCTCCTGATTTTCAGCATATTGCAAACAGAAAGCAATCAATCTGAGGTAGCTGGACAGATTGTTCTACTTGGTTTAATTAGCTTGCTTTGTTAGAACTCTGACTTTGTGGTGGCCTTGCCTTATACTCTGCCAGGCAGGATACTGGCTTTTAGGAGCTACTTGCTCCTAAAAAGGAGCAAGTGACAGCACAGAAACTGAGGACTTTGCAACAGCTTTCATTTTGAATAAGTTTTTTTTTTGATTTTGTGTCATTTGTTTAAACAAATTTCTAGTGCAGCAGCTTTTGTTTTCCAGTCAGGAAATAGTAATCAGCCTCTTCTATACCTCTCTTCCTTAACTGCGGAAGAAGGGACCTGCGCATAAGATGACAGGAAGAAAGACAGATAAGTTCATTGCTTAAGTCTTAAGTACAGACTAAAAGCCTCTGTGAGGTCCCATACACATGATGGCAGGACTGCTTGACACACCACTTTTGGTATTGCATGGCTGCACAGAGGCTACTTTGCCAACAGCTCTTATTTTAAAAGCTGATAGAATTTATGGGGCTCTGGATCTTGGAGAGAGAATATTGCTGACTAAGAGTATAGTGCTTGACCCCAAAATACATGAACAGAACTATAACAGAACCAGGCATAGGAACAGAGAATTGCAGAGAATTCACATGGACTTAACTGCTGGCCAACTCCTGCTTGTGTGGGCACCCACTACTATGGAGAAAAACTACTAATATCTTTCAGCTCCAGACATGACTTCATATCCTAAGGCATGCACCATTTAACTGCACCTTTCAAAGCCAGAATGATCACTCACACTCTCACAGACCCCAGGGAAGAGCCACAGCCATCCTGAAACTTTTACCCACAACTGGTCTGGCCCTGATGAATGCCTGGACCACAGCTTGGATCAGGGAACTGGAGCAAAGAGAGCATAGCATAGGAGAAAGATTGTGAGCTCTGGCTGTGCAGGAGAAACAATGCTTCAGTTCTGAAACTGTGAGAAAGTCATCCAGGTTGATTCATTCACTTTCAGTAGTTTTTGTTACCCTTCATGGTTGAGGCTTGTAGGGTACATACATTTCATTGTTTACTGTAACTGGCAGTGATGTGACCCTAGGCACTTCACGTATTAGAAACTCACAGAGTTTGTCCTCCGTGTTCTCTGTTCTCCATGGAGCCAAAACAGACTTTCATCCTCATCCACCAAATGCAAAAAGGGAAGAGGCAGTATCTTGAACTGTTCCTTGAGAAGTCCCTGCATTAGTTTTTTCTTCACAAATGCTGAACTTTCACTCAGCAGGTACTCTGTCGTCACGTGTGCTTTAAGTATTCTTAAATTTAAGAACAGCACGAGTACAAAGAACTAATTCAGAACCAATTAACTGTGAGACAGCAATGCTGACGTCTTGGGTTCATAAAAGCACCTCTCTTTCCCTCCTGACTGTTATATGCTTTCCTGCCCAGTAAAAACTCACCAGACTCTTGGCACAGGAGTCTCAAGAATGAGGAAGAATCCGAGGGAATTCCCTTTTTTCTACGGACCTTTGCTCCATCTGGTCAGTACAATGTCACAGACAACTCAGATGAAAGAGGTGACTGCTCAGCTATTGACCTTTGCTGTAATTATCCTTTTTTTTTTTCTCCTGAAGAATGGTTGAGAGAGGAATATATGAAATCTACCAGAGCTGAACTGCAAAAGGAACAGGAAAGCTGCAGTTTTGCCTCACCACTTTGAAGCACAAGCACAAAAAACATTATGAGATGTTCCAACATACAAGTACTGTTATGTCTGCCAATGCAGTGGGAACTTCAGAACTGGGGGTCTGGAGGGAGAGAATTTTAGGAGGCTGCTCCTTGTATGCAGTTGGAAACTTGTCTTCAGCTCCAGCATGGGATACACTCGGTAGAGCAGCGGGAGACTGCATGGGACAAAGGATTCCCGTTCCACGCTTGTAAGTTTAAAAACTGCTAACTGCAGTGAGGAATACGGATCACTGAAAACAAAACCACAAGCAACAGAAAACTAACGACACATATGTGCTTGACCTTGGCACTGCTGCATGCAAGTTGTTCTCAAACTGACAGAAATATTTCAGTGGCTGGAAAAGATGAACAGGCTTGGTTGGCAAGTTGTGGCTAAAATTATTCCGGGGGCAGAAAGGCAGATGGACTGCTAGTAAAGGACAAGGCTGTTTGAGGAGACTCATTCTGGCCTAATGGAAAATGCAAGGATGTAATTATCAATTATTTTAAACTAAAACAAATTTTCAGATCCAGGAGGGAAAAAGAGAAGTGAGCACAAGAAAGAAACCAGTTGGATACAGCTGGCAGCTCAATCCAGGTATAAAAAGAGCAGAATGCGCTGCTCTTTGGAATCAAGAAAAGGAGACGTTATCTGCAAGACAGTGATCCTGGACAGTGCTTCAGCCTACAAAGCAAACTCTGAATGCAGCTGAAGGTTTTTCCAAACACTGCATTGGAGCTGATCTGATCACAGAGGCTTGAGTTATCACAAAGCAGCCACAGAGTTCAGTGAAACAGAGCTATAGAAATGATTTTGAAATGTATGGCCCTGTGTTTATATTGCCAAGTCATACTGATGATCTGCTTTCTCTTTCAGCCCTCTGGGCAGCTGATCCTTGTGTATTGCAGCCTTATTCATATTAAGAATTGCTATGCAAAATCCTGGCTGTCACCCAGAATGCATGGTACAGAGCAAACACACAGAGCTGAGTAAACAAGACTCCTAGAAGCTCCTTGAGAAGGGCCCAATGCACTAATGTCAAGGGAGACTCAGAGCTGGAATCTACAGAGTTAAAGAACTTGAGCATGACTCTCAAGTGCAGCTTTGTCTGCTGCAAAAAGAAACACTGGCGCTGAACTTATCACTGTTCCTTTACCACAGCCTTAGTCAGAGGTCATTAACAGCCTCAAACTTCTGACAGCACTGGCTGCCCCATCAGACGCTCAGAAGTCACAACAGCATTTAGCATGATTAGTAATGAGGAAGGGGAGCAGAAAATTTTTTGTTTCGTTTTTCTTTAACAAGCACACTCCACTCAGAGCACAATGCCTATTATTAGAGAGAGGCAAAAGTTTGCTGTAGAGTTCAGTCAAGACTGCAAGTTCGAAAGATTTCTCATCATATTTATGTCCTGTTCCTTAGCACTTCCTCTGCTAGTGGTTACATATTACAGCGTACAGCTCTATAAATAACCTGTGAGAATCAGCCCAACAATACTTGAATGGCATGGTATATAACTAACTTTTACAAGAACATTCCCCAAGACTTCGAGGCTCCTAGAGTGAACATCTCTGAGTAGCTTTTGTAATTCCTGTTCAGGACTGAAGCAGATTAAACCTTTCAGAGATCTAAATACATGTGAACCAAAGAAAATCTTATTTACCCAGCACTACATTCTGCCCTGCAAAGCTGTGAAACAACTATGGTGCTTATTCATATCACAGGCTTCTAACAAGCCAACAATGATTGTGAAGGCCAGAACATCCTTCTGTCTTGTTGAATCTCCTGGGTCAAACATAAGAACATGAGGCAGGGAAGAGTTCCAAGATACAGCACAGGGAATTCAGCAAGCATAAACTGGATCTGGAGATGAAGTGATGGTCCAACATACTGCTAAAGTAGCAGCTCAAATAGAAGAGAACAAGTAAACCATACATCCTAGCTCTCTGGGTCAGTAAAGATGCCACAGGGTATTTTACAGTAACCTGGATGTCCCAGCCAAATTTCTATCTAAATGGTTTTATTCTGCCTCCTAATTTCCCACAGAAGCTTCGCTGGACATAATACTCTACCCGTCTGTTCCCACAGTATTGTACAGTTTGCTAAGTGTCTCTGGCCCTGTTGCATGTAACAAAAAAGCTTTGAGTTAGGACTGATGTGTGTCAAGAGTCAAGGTCTACATAAAGACAAAGGGGGTATTTAAAGTAACCGCACAGCCCAGTTAATAGTCCTGTGATGGGTAACTGACTGCTATAGGACACCCTGGCTCAACTTTCATTTGTGGCAAGCAGTCAATGCCTCCAGTAATGCCTGTATTTAATCCTTTTATGTTCACAGCCAAGATTTTCTCTTCCCTGGAGCTCTCCAGCTGCTCCTCTGTCAGGGTGGCTTGATGGACAAGGCAGGACAGGAGTCATTAACACTTGGCATATGTAGATGGCAAGAATGAATGTACGAATTGGATTTTATTGGGTGAGTTCATCCTGAGGGGTAATATATTAAAACAGAAAAAATCCTGACTCTTATAATGTAAAGACAAGTTGCAATTGCCAATGGATGGAGCAATGCAGTTGCTGGCAGTCCTAGACAGCTGCTGTTTAAAGATATCTATAGACATGTAACAGGTGGCATTTCCAGAAAACCCAACTGGAATTCCTAAGGAGAAGAAAAATATTTTAAATTCCTAAAATCAGATGTGACCAATACCACCAGCTCTCTAGGCTTGGGGAGCTGGCCAATTCCTGCCTAGGTTGGATGAACAGTTCCTGAGACGACTGTACACTGCAGTTTTACTTTTCAGCCATGGAAGGGTTTGCTTTGATTCCCAAAACCAAACTGAGGGCCTCTGTGTGCAGACACAGGGAGAACTGATGAGCAAAAATCTTACTGTGGCACTGGTAGTGGAAACATTCAGGAGTGACACTGTCACCATTGTTCTGTTGGCTAGCAGCTGCACAGAAGCTCTGGAAGGGTATATCGGTGAGCCCTATCTCGCACCCCTCTCAACTTCTATTCCAGCAGTATCAGAACAATTCACTTACAAAATCATATGTAAGGATTGGATCAGGTCTGAGAGAAGAGTTCAACTAGGCTGGCCTAAGGAAGCTGATGCCAAGAAGAGAAATGAAGAAAGCCATCACCCACATGATACACAGCGCCACAATGCCCGCTTCTGTGCAGTTCGACTCAGGAATTGTTGGCCTTCATTTAATTTAATGTGTGGGGTGTGTTGCATGCCCCAGGATGAAAGCAAGTCTGACAGCTGCTGTCAGCACAGGCACTGTAACTTACCCATGAAGAAATACTCTGGAGATCTTTTGTCTGAAGCAAACTCTGCCATAACCCCACCAAACCGCAGCCACAGACCAAAGGCAATGACAGCCAATCCTGCCAGCTGGAAAATAAATACACCAGTTAATACTTTAATGCCCGTTGGCTGGAGGGCATCAAAGAAGGGTCACTGGAACCTTGTACTTTCTTGAAACCCCACAGCTAAGGACTGTGCCATCAGAAAATTCAGGGACCTCTTGCTAGTATTTGATAACATTGAATTCCTATCATAGAACAATGTGCATCTTTCTTTCAGCTCAATTCACTGGTGATTTTCAAACCTTATATATAAGCTCTTTTAGTCATCAAAACTTGTCCTGAACTGCAATAGAGAATGGAGCAGGGTGGGAGGTGGGGGATTGAGTGCGCATGAGAAGAACAGAGAAGCTGCAAAACCAGCAGGGTACACTCTGCCCTCCTTCCTAACCCCTAGAACTGCATTGCAGTCAGCCAGGGTGCAGGAGGCCAGTGCCACTCCAGGCCTGGGCCTGGATTGAAGACAATATTCTGTAGTAAAACCCTTGTCTGGGGAAGTGCTGCCTGCCAGCAGTTGAGCCCTGCTGGCTTGACACACACCAGACTTTTAGGACAGAAGTAATTTCACTGACTTTTTTCAACCCTCATCGCTGTTCTAGGGCTAAATAGCAGCCATTTGGGCTGAGAAGTGCCCTCTCCCCCTGTATGCATCACTGTTCCAGCTCCAGGGTCATGAGATACATGATGCTGTGGAGGCACCAGTTGGACCTCTAACTCATCATCATACCAAACTGTAGGTGACAGTCTGGCCATTTCAGAATTGCTGCTGCTGTTGAATTGTGAGAAGGGTTCTGTTTAGAGGCTTATCCAGAAAGAAGAGAGAGGTCTTTACTGCTCTTAGAGATGTGCTGAAGTTAAGCATATTTGGATCAATTATGACAGGATATTTTTCCTATAAATCACTGTGGGACTCCCTATCAAAACTAGGATGTAAGAGGATTACAGTGTACAGTACCTTGGGTCACAGAAATGTCTGACAAAGAAGTGACTGATGCTGTCAAATGCAAGGAAGAATTCCCTTAAATGCAAGCAAGTCTAGAACAAAAAGGAGTGTCAAGGCATGTTAGATGAGGGGAAACATCTGTAGCTAATGATCTCAAACCCATCATGTGCCAGGCACATTTATAAACCTACCAGGCAATGGTGTGTGTGCTGGCAGACAGTTTCAGCACCTTGCAGGGCCAGGCGCAATGCTCTCCAACTCTACTGGTGGAGGCCCAGAGCCTAGTTCTGCAGCTACTGCCCAACCGGAATGAGGTTCACAAAATACTTGCTTACCACATCCTTAGCAGCTTGCTGTGGTGTTTTTGAGTCTGTCCTGCATTTCCCCGCACTTGAAATAGCCAGCATAGCTACAGCAAGCAAAGAAGGCAGGAAAGCATATAGCTGAACAGCTCAGGATCACAGCTTTCCTCACAGAAGGTGAAAAACAAAATGAGCTGTGGCTCAGAGAACAGGAGTTGCCCCCCATCCCCCCACACCCCTGGTCATGGCCCTGGGAACTCGCCTACTGCAAGCAGGGGCTCAGCCTTGGGACTGCCGGAGCACACTAGGCAGGCAGCTCAAGTCCCTTCCTGTCAGTCCAGGCTTCTGAGTGACTCTGGTAGCTTGGATATGTTTGAAATGAACGCCCGAATCCAACTGAGGAGATGGTTTCTTCCTTCTCAATGTAAATGCAGATAACAAAACACAGTAATTGTCACTTCTGTGAAACAACATAACGCAAAGCTTTGTCCTTCTGCTGACTTGCAGCTGCAAGCTCTGCTCACAGAGCTTGAAGCACAGCAGCTCTGTGTACTTGGAGCTTGCAGAGCTGTCACCAAGAGGGAAAAGCGTTTGGTTTAACTGTGTTTAAAGCATAAAGGAGACAAAATCCCAAAATTGCTTGCTCCAAAGAGGCTGAACAGGAATATTTTATGACTTTTTTTTAAACAGATAATCAGAAGGAAAAAAGACATAAACCCCCCACACAGTTCTGATTATTTTCCAATGTGAAACTGAAAAGTTCACAATGTGAAACTGGCAGCATGAAGGAAAGTGAAAGAAAGAAGTAAGGTAGCTTGAATTAAGTTGTGCTGTGGCACTGTGACTGTTAAGAAGGTGTGATAAGTGGGCATAACTTTCTCTGATCTCATTAGGGTGTTGCAATAAATAGAATCACAGAATAGTTAGGGTTGGAAGGGACCTCTGGAGATCATCTGGTCCAAACCCCTGCTCGAGCAGTGTCAGCTAGAGCAGGTTGCCCAGGACTGTGTCCAACAGAACACTGTTTCAGTGACACATTAGGGCAGTGCTCAGCAAAGTGCAGTATTATGCAAGGACTTCGTCTCTCAGGATGAGTTTGTAAAAGTAGAAGCTGTTGGCTCACTGTTTGAAATTACATTGTTAAAAAGCAACTTGATGCTGTGAAGAAGTGGTGTTCCGCTGCAACGCGCTGCTTGGGATGCTGGGAGATCCTCTAACGGCCTCCTGTTGTTTGAAAATTTATGCTTTTGGGGAAACGGTCACTGTTTTAAACTAAGTTAAGAAAGATGTTCTCTCTGCTCAGTACTGTCTTCTTATATCAAGTTTGTACTTTCCTAGGAAGAGATGCATCTTTATAAAAGAGAGTAGAAGTCAAGAGCACTGGCGGGCTACTCTTGCAATGCAACCTTAGGTAGCCTATTATGCAGTGCTCCTCTGAGGGGTCCGCAGACCTCCTCAAAGCAGGGGGCAGCGCCGTGGGGCTCTGCTGTGCTGCGACAGGCCCCCAACACCATGCCGGCTGCAGCCTGCCCGGCAGGTCGGGACCCCGTGGCAGTCAGGGGCTCCTCCCGCAGGGCCCGCTCCGCCCGGCCCCGCTCCGCCCAGCGCGGCGCTCACCCAGAAGGTCAGGTTGAAGATGAAGAGCAGGATCTTGATGCAACGCATCCCCTCGCGCCCCGT